>NC_134825.1:170051378-170177595 GCF_004210375.1 Tachypleus tridentatus
AAAACGAAATACTCTGCGTGACAACTCAACTGTAAACTCAACGGTAAGTTAATTTCAAACAGTACGTGTTTAAACAGACCGAATTACTGTAACCCTGTATATTGAATTATAAATAATATGATAAATGTCCGAAAGAAACATGCGTCCAGGTGTTTGATTTGTTTGTTTTTTTTAATTTCGCACAAAGCCACACGAGGGCTATCTGCGCTGGCCGTTTATAATTTAGCAGTGTAAGACTAGAGTGAAGGTAGCAAGTCATCATCATCCACCGCCAACTCTTGGGCTACTCTTTTACCAACGAATCGTGAGATTGACCATAACATTATAACACCACCATGGCTGAAAGGTGGGCATGATTGGTAGGAGGGGATCCGAACCCGCCACCCTCCGATTACAGAGTCGAACGCCTTAACCACTTGGCCATACCGTCAGAGTATTCAAGTACGCAACCCACAACTACCTCCTTTACAGGTTACTGTAGACACGGCATTATGAATATGATGAGAGTTCTTTACAGAGAGAGTATATATAATATACAGTGTACAGGGATACTGAAAAAAAAAATAACACCTGTACACATGCAATTCATGGGTCATACAATGTAAACTGTACTACTTATATTTATTAGTTACATTTACATCTTGTGCTTTTGGATCTAATCTATCTGCTTGTTACAACATACTTGTACATTTCTGTAAAGGCTTGCCATATTTCGATTATATACACGCAGTAAATTCGCATTATACCCAATATTTATTATCCGAGGTCAGGATAATGGATGGACAGAGAATACATTCGATATAAAAAAAATATTTACATTGTCCCTGAGATACTCTCGGAACAATATCTGAATGTACATTGGTCCGTATTCAAGGAATTACGTTCACGATAATTTTGAAGTGTGTTTTGTTTGTTTTATGAATTTTGCGCAATGCTACTCGAGGGCTATCTGCGCTAGTCGTCCATAATTTAGCAGTGTAAGACTAGAAGGAAGACAGCTAGTCATCACCACCAACCGCCAACTCTTGGGCTACTCTTTTTTACCAACAAATAGTGGGATTGACCTTCACGTTATAACACCCCACGGCTGAAAGGGCGAGCATGTTTGGTGCGGCCGGGATTCAACCCTCGACCCTTGGATTACGAGTCGACGCCTTAACACGCTTGTACGCCGGGCCTTTGAAATGTGTCTGCACGAGATGTGAGAATCTTTCAGTCAATAGTACAAGTGTGTACAGATATTTTTATCAAGTCCCAAACTTGTTCTGACTCTGTCGTGACGGGCGCTAGATGATGTTGGTGTAATAATTCAGCAATTGTTATCACACACTTTGTATGTCTCCTATTCAACAATTGTTATCAATCATACACTTTGTATGTAGCCTATTCAACAATTGTTATCAATCATTGCACTTTGTATGTCTCCTATTCAACAATTGTTATCAATCATACACTTTGTATGTCTCTATTCAACAATTGTTATCAATCATACACTTTGTATGTCTCCTATTCAACTATTGTTATCAATCATACACTTTGTGTGTGCTCCTATTCAACAATTGTTATCAATCATACACTTTGTATGTAGCCTATTCAACAATTGTTATCAATCATGGCACTTTTGTATGTAGCCTATTCAACAATTGTTATCATACACTTTGTGTGTCTCCTACTCAACAATTGTTATCATACACTTTTGTATGTAGCCTATTCAACAATTGTTATCATACACTTTGTTGTGTGCTCCTGCTCAACAATTGTTATCATTACACTTTTGTGTGTCTCCTGTTCAACAATTGTTATCATTGCACACTGTGTATGTCTCCTATTCAACAATTGTTATCATACACTTTTTGTATGTAGCCTATTCAACAATTGTTATCATACACTTTGTGTGTAGCCTATTCAACAATTGTTATCATCAATCATGCACACTTTTGCATGTCCCTATTCAATTGTTATCAATCCATACACTTTGTTGTATGTCTCCTGTTATTCAGCAATTGTTATCAATCGCATTACACTTTCTATGTCTCCTATTCAACAATTGTTATCAATCATACACTTTGTATGTCTCCTATTCAGCAATTGTTATCAATCATACACTTTGTTTTTGTCTCCTGTTCAACTATTGTTATCAATCATACACTTTGTATGTCTCCTATTCAACAATTGTTATCATACACTTTGTATGTCTCCTATTCAACAATTGTTATCATACACTTTGTATGCTCCTATTCAACAATTGTTATCATACACTTTGTATGTGTAGCCTATTCAACAATTGTTATCATACGCACTTTGTGTGTAGCCTATTCAACAATTGTTATCAATCATACACTTTTGTATGTCTCCTATTCAACAATTGTTATCATACACTTTATGTCTCCTATTCAACAATTGTTATCATACACTTTTATGTCTCCTATTCAACAATTGTTATCATACACTTTGTATGTGGCCTATTCAACAATTGTTATCATGCACTTTGTATGCTCCTACTTCAACAATTGTTATCATACACTTTGTGTAGCCTATTCAACAATTGTTATCATACACTTTGTATGTGTGGCCCTATTCAACAATTGTTATCAATCATACACTTTGTATGTAGCCTATTCAACAATTGTTATCAATCATACACTTTGTATGTAGCCTATTCAACAATTGTTATCATACACTTTGTATGTCTCCTATTCAACAATTGTTATCATACACTTTGTATGTCTCCCTATTCAACAATTGTTATCATACACTTTGTATGTAGCCTATTCAACAATTGTTATATCATGCACTTTGTATGTAGCCTATTCAACAATTGTTATCAATCATACACTTTGTATGTCTCCTATTCAACAATTGTTATCATACACTTTGTGTGTCTCCAGCTCAACAATTGTTATCATACACTTTGTATGTCCTATTCAACAATTGTTATCATACACTGTGTATGTCTCCTATTCAACAATTGTTATCATACACTTTGTATTCGCCTATTCAACAATTGTTATCATACACTTTGTATGTAGCCTATTCAACAATTGTTATCATACACTTTGTATGTCTTTACTCAACAATTGTTATCATACACTTTGTATGTCTCCTATTCAACAATTGTTATCATACACTTGTGTATGTCTCCTATTCAACAATTGTTATCATTGTTGCCTATTCAACAATTGTTATCATACACTTTGTGTGTAGCCTATTCAACAATTGTTATCAATCATACACTTTGTATGTAGCCTATTCAACAATTGTTATCAATCACACTTTGTATGTCTCCTATTCAACAATTGTTATCAATCATACACTTTGTATGTAGCCTATTCAACAATTGTTATCAATCATACACTTTGTATGTAGCCTATTCAACAATTGTTATAAATCATACACTTTGTATGTAGCCTATTCAACAATTGTTATCAATCATACACTTTGTATGTGTAGCCTATTCAACAATTGTTATCATACACTTTGTATGTAGCCTATTCAACAATTGTTATCAATCATACACTTTGTATGTAGCCTATTCAACAATTGTTATCATACACTTTGTATGTAGCCTATTCAACAATTGTTATCAATCATACACTTTGTATGTCTCCTATTCAACAATTGTTATCAATCATACACTTTGTATGTAGCCTATTCAATAATTGTTATCATACACTCTGTATGTCTCCTATTCACTCTCTAATTCTATTCCGGTATCCTTTTTATTGTTTCCAACATTTTCTCCATTCAAAATAACTTGTCAAATTAGGAATGTGAGTTAACATGAAATGTTAACAACTCTTACGTAAATTACGTAATACCATGTTGAAAGGTATTCTGTACAAAGTAATACCATGTTGAAAGGTACTCTGTACAAAGTCAGGACATGTCACCTAGATTCCTGGTTGAAAGGTACTCTGTACAAAGTCAGGACATACCTGGCTTCCTGGTTGAAAAGTACTGTGTACAAAGTCAGGACATGCTCACCTGGATTTTTGGTTGAAAGGTACTCTGTACAAAGTCATAACATGTCACCTGGATTCCTGGTTGAAAGGTACTCTGTACAAAGTCAGGATGTGCTCACCTGAATTTCTGGTTGAAAGGTACTCTGTAAAAAGTCAGGACATGCTCACCTGGATTCCTGTTCCATCACAAAAAGATATGAATGTCTGGATCACCGCTCTCTAAGCAGAAATCCACTAGAATCCATCAGTTACGAATGTATGTTCACCATTTTACTGATAAGTCCAAGTTATTGACGTCACCATTTGTGCTACCTCTTGGCCTAACTGTGATTCACGAGCCCTGTATGTCATAAAAAAAGAAAGAAAACGTTTATCGGCATTTTCGCATGGTGGTTAGCATGCGATACGCTACTCGGCATATTCCGCACATTCAGTTATGGGGATGTGATAAGTGTAACAGTCAATTTCGTTGTCTAGTTAACAGTAGCAGTGAGTGCTGTTGACCGGCTGCAGCAGTCAGAAAATTTAGGATTAGGATAGTTATGTCTACATCTTAGGGATCTCATTGACCTGGTCATTTAGGCTCGTGTCGAATAAGATAGAGTTCAGAATGAAAAAAGAACCAATACCGACTGAGGATATGTTCATAAAATAAGCTTTACCTACGACACTATTCCTTTATTTTGTTACAATTTATAACTATATAACAACACGTGACTGCTGAAAAAAAACAAACAAACCCAACTAGAATTACAATTCTATAATGTATGAGAACAAATTATCGCATCGACTCTCCACACAACCTTGAACCAAGGATTTTCTTCGGGTGTTTTACTTAAATACCCAAGGTTTAGTGTTCTGTAATCCAAAGAGCCAGTCAGTAATCTAGCGTTTCAAGTTGCTATACGAAACAGGTTTGGAACGTTTTGGGGATCAGTGACGTCCAGTGGCGCCAGTCTTGGATACACCACGCCTTACTTGAAAATTGACGTCTGTTATGTGATAGACTTGCTTTTTTACGGAAGAAAGACTCTATGTAGCATCGTTTTCCCAACGAAATTACGCGGTTTCTTGGGTATGAGATGTCGGTCATGAAAAGGAAAATCGAGGTTGCTCTTTTATTAGCGAAGATTATTTATTCTTTGGTTCTGCCCCACATGGACGATTAACCCGTAATTTAGCTCCAAGAATACCAAAAACTGTAAAATTGGAAAGATTTAGATTGCATATACATCTGTTCCTGCAAGATAATAACTATAAATACTGCAATTCCCTCCACCCTTTTTTTATCAATTGTGCAGACTGCACAATTGTCGCTATTAGTAAAATTGTTCTCTGTTTCCGACCAGTAGAGGGCTTTTATTGCATGAAAGATTATTTTAATAGAAAATTTGGAAAGTCCACGTTGAAAAGAGTCACTGATTCTGAATGCATGCACTTTTAAACCTGAAGAAGTAAAACGAACACACGTTTCACTACAGTTTCTGATAATCAAATACTGTAACAGAGCAGAAAATGGCTGTTTTGTAAAGATGGAAATTACATTTTGAAAAAAGGAAAAAATTACGAATGCGTTTAAAACATTGTTATAATCAACTACCAATCCCACTATTCCTTGGTAAAAGAGTAGTCCAAAGTTGGCGGTGGGTGGTGATGACTAGCTGCCTTCCCTCTAGTCTGACACTGATAAATCAGAGACGGCTAGCGCAGATAGCCCTCGTGTAGCTTTGCGCGAAATTAAAAAACAAACAATTTATCTTTTATCTTGTATTATTTGTACCGTTTTTAACATCTTTGTATTCTCTGGCATTTTTTTCAGTATTATTTATTGTATTGTGTTGCCGTCGTCTGGTACTTTATAATGGCCTTGTTCTGTCAATGTTATTTTTATTATACAATATTTTATGTTGTAATTTGTTTTTATTTTACAGGATTATACTGTTTCCTTCCCTCTCTGGTATTTTTACCACCACCCCTCCAGTGGGACAGCGGTAAGCATACGAATTTACAACCCAAAATCAGAGGTTCGATTCCCTAGATGGCCCCGTATGACTCTGCTCTGAAAACACTCACACCGGTATTTTCAACATTACTTTTAATAGCTTGTGTGACAGCCCTATGGCTCAGCGGTATGTCAAATAACTCAAACAGGGTTTTGATACAAGCAGTTAACAGAGCACAAATAACCAATTATGTTGCTTAGCGCTTAACAACAAACAAAATAATACTGTTTTCTACTCTTTTAATTGGTTACTTTTCCCAACAATGTATTTATTATATCGTTGTTGTGAAATTCCATTATTCGGTTACACAAGAGTACCTTTAGAGTTGGCGGTGAGTGCTGCTGACCAGCTACCCTACATTTAGTTTTTTCAGCTCAAAGACAGCTATATCTCTTCGTGCGTGAAGTGTTGTGGAAAAATTTGAAACAAAACGACTTTTAGGCTTATTAATTTCTACCGCTTCGCCAGCTTCCAACATTTAAGTCGTAAGTTTTAATATACTGTACTGAATAAATAAATAACGTTTAAGATTGTTTTGCCTCTCATAGTCCAACCCAACCGACGAGTTATGGCACGAAACGCTTCTTGGGCAGTGACTTGTAACAGACAAAAGATAATATAAATACAGTTCTTACGTCTATAATTTTGAATCAGAAGTGGCAAAAGAAGAGAAATTTGAAAGGAAAATCTCTAGTTAATCTGACTTTTGAAATAATCACTTTTGTTCTCTAGTGAATTAATGACGTCACCTCAAGAAATAGTTAACTTCCTGCAAATTTTCCCTTTTTATCAGATTTTAAATGCAGTCTAGAGACTGCAACCAATAGTAACCCAGCATTGTTGCCAAAACAATGCTACAGCCAAAACTTGCAGGTTTAACAATATATTCAGTTAAAGTGATGAGAGGGTATTAAAATGGGAAAGTTTACCAGTTAAGATGATAAAACATGTTACGTGTTTTTTAGTAATACCCGTGAGCTCTGGAAGTTCATGCGCTACTTTGATCACTCGTGATTCTTTCGTCAGTATTTTTTGTCAATACTTGAAAGGCAGCAAGTTTTTGAACAGATTGTTAAAAAAACAAAATACGTTTGAATCGAGTTTCTAATTCCTCGCATTGTTTAACACAAACTGACGCAAAGCACGTAATGTTTTCTTTACAATAGAATTACGAAAAATATCCAAACAAGTAACGTGTGCGAATCAAAGAATATATTAGTAGTCGTCATTCGGATCGTTTTATCGTTTCGTTAGATAGCCTCAAAGTGCATCACTGATTAGAGTTAATTGTCATAATTAACACAAACACAATAATCTGGTAACTAAGAAATTAGGCGCAGATAGCCTAACTGCTTCGCGTTATAAAACGCCAAACCAACCAACCAACTAAAAATTAACTTACATAAAAAAAAGCTACAATACAATCAGTAACACCAAACCAAATACAGTGCATATGCTAATTGTAATTGAACAGGCCAAATGTAACACATATACTAATGTACTTATGCGGGATCCCCGAAAATGTCCTGTTTCAAGAGTAAGTAAAATGGAAATTAAGCCTAACAAATATTTTTATTTCTCGCTTTTCAATTTCACATGTGATGCTGTGTTGTAACCTACAGAATATATAATTCTTCTTATGATATATCGCATTCTTACGTTTTACTGACGCCACGACAGTACAAGTTGCAACGTTAAACATTATGTGACGTCAGTTTTAGTGTCTACTGACTGACTAACTGACAGAGTGTTGCAAGTGGTTAAAACAGGTGACCTCTCCAGATATGAAAAAAAAGAATGTATCTAAAGATTTTCACACTCACAAAACATTGCTGAATTCCTAACGGAATAAGATTGGTATACTTCTGCATTCTAGTAAAGTATTTCTCATTACCGTTCTACAGAATAAGTGCATGATGCGTGAGAACTCACAGATGTATTATATTGCAATTTAATTTTTTATTGAGCCAAAATACGTGATTTTCTTTTTAAAAACTCACGATGAAACCTGCAGTAACTTAGCTGAGAAAACAGTTTATTTAGGCACTATTAATAGTGGGATTTATACGAAGGTCATTGAAGGACTTCAAGATGAAGAAAAGTTGTGTGCACCATGGTAGTTAAACACTTTTCTGAATGCAGTTAAGCACACCTACTGCACTTTTTTGGATGCAGCTAAGCACAACTACACAGTACCTTCTGATGATATTAGCATACACACACTGTAAGCTTTGATAGAAAGAAAGTGTGAATTTGGATAAAAATTATTTTGTACAAAAGCATCCTGACACACACGCTGCACTCGAATCCCCGTCACACCAAACATAATGGCCCTTTCAGCCGTGAAGGCGTTATAATGTGACGGTTAATCCCACTATTTGTTGGTAAAAGAGTAGCCCAAGAGTTGGCGGTGGGTGGTGATGACTAGCTGCCTTCCTTCTAGTCTTACACTGATAAATTAAGGACGGCTAGAGCAGTTAGCCTTCTTGTAACTTTGCGCGAAATTAAAAACATATCCGCCATGGTCGTCTTGGGTATAAAGGTTCAGGTGTCGTCTAAAAATGATGACATGCACTGCCAATCTTCTCGATCTCCGTCTAAAATTCTTTTCAGCAGAACGTTTCTAGAAGTCGTTTACTTCTTATTCATAACTCTCCATACTTATATAATTTAGCCAATCTTCGTTTTATTGTATGCTCCTTTAAACTGGAAACATGCAAGGTTGACATTTCAACTATCCCTTTCACGAATACAGCAAAACATAAATAACAGCTAGATGTGAACGTGCCTGAATACGTATTTTTGAATATAAACAGCATTCTTCTGTTTACCACCACGTTCAACTAAATGTTTCTGAAATCCTTAATATTGCTTTATAAATCATATAATGAGAGTTCTGTTTGGATTATTAATTACCAAGATACATTCAAAAAGAGAACTGGTCAGTAAGTAACTCCACATGTTATTGCGACTTTCGATGGAGTAGTAGCCACTCATCTGAATTATTTTATTGTAGAAATGCTTTATAACTGTTGCCTTATCACTTGTGAAATTCATGGTACGAAAGAGTTGGTCAATAAGTTACAGGACTTTACGTATGGGTTACAAAACTGGGATAGAGAGACTTTTCAAATACCACTCGGTGTGATTTCTATTCAGTTTAGTTGCCACCCTCAATCCTTCCTGCAAGAAATCATTTTCCAATTACAATACGGAAAATATAACCTTTATGAAAGTACGTTTTCCAATCAACATCATCATGAAGGACACGTGACACCTTCGTTCTGTGCATGAAAGATCTTGTAAACGAAAATCTAAGATCTCACTTTTCATACTGGCACCCAATTTATTAACCACTGTTAGATCTCACTTTTCATACTGGCACCCACTTTATTAACCACTGTTAGATCTCACTTTTCATACTGGCACCCAATTTATTAACCACTGTTAGATCTCACTTTTCATACTGGCACCCAATTTATTAACCACTGTTAGATTTCACTTTTCATACTGGCACCCAATTTATTAACCATTGTTAGATCTCACTTTTCATACTGGCACCCAATTTATTAACCACTGTTAAATTCGAAGCTGGACTGCGACATATTACAGCCACGGTCCGTTGGTCATCACTGTCTCATCTTAATAACACATTCCTTTAAAATGCTTCCCTTCTCAGAACCAGAAAGTCCATCACACAGGAAATTTCATACTGATATTTTCCATCCGGCATTTATGGTCTTGTATTGCCATCGAGGCTAGTCCGATAACCAAATAGAGAATAAACTTCTTTTAATGGCTATTTCCTTCATAAACATACGTTTTGTTGCCCACCCCAGCCCATATAACCTATTTGCGTATATACTACATTTTATTTTCCCACGTTAAATGTTGTTACTACGTTATTTATTAGTAGTAATACTTGCGTGGTAGCTTTACAAAACTACATTTTCAGACCTGTTAATATGCCCCACTACTCAGAGCTCGGAGCCTTACAGTTTTCTCATCTTGTCCACAGTATACACAGCTAGTAACTTTACTTCCATTATACTCAATGTTTTACAACAGTACTTCACCAACTACGAAATTACGAACCTTATGATGATTAGTTACACATAGTTTTCGTTTAACAGGATCGAATGCTATTGAGACGAAACATGGACTACAACTGATTAATTTCTTCACTTTCTTAAGTAGCTGTTAAGCAGTTGGTGTCAACAAAAACCGCATGACTCCCTGATATGAAACCTGAATAATACGCCGTAGATCTGGGTATTTCCACTATATTTGTTCTTAACTAAACAAACAAAAACAGAAAGGCGTACAATTGCATTTCCTAAAATATAACAGATTGTTTCATAATTTATTCAGCTGTAAACATAATCAGTTTCCACAACTGTAAGAAACGTTGCGGAAAGTCAAAAAGCGGTAACCATAGCGTCCGTTTACAGCCACCTATTTATCTGCCTTCCTCCCTCGAAGGTTTATGAACTCAAAATATATTAAAACACAAATAGATACTATCTTCTCACGTTTTGCTGTAATTTTTTAACAAGTAATGCACTACGATGAGAAAACTAAAAACATATATGCCATCTGTTTATAACTGTTGATCAATGTATATATATGTGTGTATTTCACAACGTATTAATATTATTTGTTTATATTATATGGTTTATAGACTTGGCACCCTTGAAACTCAACGAGTTAGCCTAACTACATCTCACTTTCAGATATAAATAACACAGCATTATATTTATTTAACTTAACACCTACTTAGTCAGTTACTAGTAAAATAAAATTTCGCTTTCCTTACTGTTTTTTTTTTTATTATAACAATAAGTGTAATATTATTTTAAGATTTTGTAAGAATTTATTAGTACTATAATAATACTCAGTTTTGGTCTGTCCACAAAAGACGCATTTGAACATATGTAAAAATTGTAAACAAAACTCGAAAGGCGAATTTAAATATATATACTTTAGTAGATATTTTGATCGACATATTACAAGCTTATCACATTTTGTCAAAAATTGCGACTTTACGTCGTAGGATAACATTACAAGTGTATTTGTTGATAGTCTTAAATACGGTAAAGTTTAGCCTTAAATAAACTAAAACATAAACTTACGCGAGTTACAATGCTAATTAACTTCCTTACTGCATAAAGGCTTAAATAACATTAGGCTAAGGTAAATATACCTACATATTTCAGAAAGAGAAAAATGTTGTTATATATATATTGGTTGATTTCGTTGTCTACGATTAAAATTATTCTGTATTATCCTAGAAATCCTGTATTTAAAGAACTGTTCCAGTAAAGATACTGACTTGACTGCAGACGTTTTGTGAGTCTCTGCTTTTAACAAATATATTAATAACATAAAACGTATCCAACCTCTGCACCTCAAAAACAAATACCATGCAATAACGGCAAAACTGTTTTGCGATTGACGACTCTACAACAGCGCCATTTCGGTTGCTAAAGTCTGTCTATTTGCAGCCCCAATATTTGTTAAATTAGCTAAGAATCAACATATTTTACAGTCGCAAAACTTTATTCTGGTACACTGTCTCTCAGTGCATAACTTCAGAGGAAATTATTGTATCTAACCGAAATTTTGCGGAGTTATTCGTTACAAATAAACGAAGTTTCATTTTATTTTGATAAAACCTTCTTACATTTCGTTCGCAGTTGTCTCATGCGGCGTGAAATAATCACTGCAGGCTTATCTGTTTTAAAAATTGTTTGTTACTAATAAAAGAGTTAATGGATATAAATATATTGTTTTACGTAATAATTTTACAACACAAGGCTTCAGCGTTTTTAACAGACAACAGTGATAACAATAAACATTAAATATAACCTCAATGACCCTAAGTTTATATTTATTTTTTCGGCTTTTGTATAATTCGTTTTGTGTCGAGATCTGAACCATAAACAACGAGGTATTAGGTTGAAAATTATATCGTACATGAACAAAGTTGAAACCATTAATTATATAAATTTTTCAATTGAATTAGACGCAAAAATAAATAAATAAAGCATGAGATACAAACATTAAATTTATCACACGAATGATAATACTGGTGTATGAACCAATCAAAACTAACCTTAATCCTGACATTCAGACTGAACTTCCCCCCTCGACAAACTACTAATGGTCGTCAGTTCGTCGGCAAGATTTTTGCAGCACATTTTAATATAATGTTGTTGAAGGAAGGATAATATTTCTCAATAACAGATTTACTTAATAACTCAGAAAATAAGTATGTATATATATATGTATATGTACATTAAAATTCCTAAACTTTACTTTTTTCAAACAAAATTCAGTTATTGTTTGTAAATTAGCAAACTGGTTTCGTAACTCCATTGACTTTTCTTCAGCTGTATAATAAGCAAAAAAAAAAAGTCAAACGTTTGCGAACATTTGGTTTAACACTGATTACATATCGCACATTTAGGTCTGACCTGAAAAATGTACTCGAAACTTACTATGTATATGTGCACATAAAGGTGCATTTCATTTCAATAGATGTAAAAAAAGGGCTGATGTAAATATATATTAGTAGATATTTTCTACAATAACACTGTAAAATCTTATCAAAGTTTTAAAAGGTCTAACAGTAGGTTGTGTAATAACATTATAAGTTTATTTACTGATTGTATTAAATGTTGTAAAGTTTATCCCTAACTAAACTAGGACAAAAAATATCCACAAGTTACAGTATTAATTTTCCTTTTTTATCGAATATAAGCCGTGCTTAATAAAGGCTTAACTAATGTTAAGCCTAAGACAAGTGAACCTATATAGATTTCAGTGCCTGCAATTATATTGTTTTGTATTATTCTAAAAGTTCTGTATTTAAAGAAATACTATTGAAATAAAAATAATAATTTGACCGAAAATGTTTTGTGGGTCTCTCTGTTAGTGTTAAATATCTCACAAGTGTTAAACCAAATGTTACATTAATTTATTACACATGTTTAAACTAAATGTTCAAGAACGTTTAACACTTGTTTGTTTTTTATTGTTAAATGTAAGTAACCAGTGAAACTACGAAACTAATTTGCTCTTTATAAATGATAGCTAAGTTTGGTTTGGGAAAGGAAGGACTGGAAATTGAAATGTTATTATATATATAAATTTATTTTAATACACGCGTATATTACAAAGAAGATTACAAAAGTTCGAAACTGTCATTAGTAATATCAGAGGGCTGCAACATGTTTAGCACCAGTTGCATCACAAATCAGGTTTCGATGATCATGTTTACAAACAGTCAAAAGTCAAACAACCGCATGAACGCCATTGGAAACAACGTCCATATTTCACGTTTTACAAATATTGTTAACTTCAGTGACAGCTGTGGGATTAGACGTATTCTAATTAATTCTAGCTACTCGTTAGAAACTTAATATAAATATACACATCTTATTAGGATGACGATGAAATATCGAGTGGCATCGCTTTAACAAATTGTATGAGTTTATTTATACATTGTCTAAAACAAGAGTTTTGTGCCTCCTTTTCCCTAGTGGCTCAAGGGCAAATCTGCAGATTTACGACGCTAAAATAGAATTTAGATGCTCTTGGTGACCATAGCACAATCCATTATGGATCTTGGCTCTTAACAACGACCAAACTGAGTTTGATGACACTTGTTTAAAGCTAATTCAACAATAAATATTTTCTTTCTTTGTAACTATAGTAATGTAATAGATATAGATATATTATAATAATAAGTAATCAATAAAACGAGTATATTTCATTGAAGGGCTTTACTTATTAACAAGTGAAAACATAATATTGATATTCTGGTGTCACCAGTAATGCTGTTATGAAAAAATATGTTTGCACTTTCAAGTATCACAGTAACCTGTTCATGTTTGTTTATTTGTTTCAGTAAAAGCTACGTAATGGGCAATCTGTGCAGTGTCTGCAACGTAACTCCAGCTCTGAATTTTACCTTTAAAAGCCCTCGAACTTCCCGTTGAGCCTTCAAGGGACAATTTGTTCATGCTAGTGTTACAAGTATGTGTAAATTAGAGTAATATTAAAAGTCGTGTGCATTTATTTTTTAACTGTCATATCACGGAGACATCTAACCCTTTGATACCCCGTTGGGACAACAGTAAGTATACGGATTTATAACGCTAAAATCAGGGGTTCGATTCCACTCGACAGACACAGCAGATAGTCCGATGTGGTTTTGCTATAAGCTAACACCCCCCTCCTCTAACTCTCTAAAATTCAAGATGCTCCAAATGTAAAGTTAAAATTAATTACAACCTTTCTCATCTATTTTGATGGTATTGCATTACGATAGGCCAGTTTCATTACGTGACGATTAACGTATGGATTCCAGCCCCCACAATTCAGTAATGTTACATGTGCAAATGTTAAATATTTAGGATTCTTTTCCCTAAAGTAGAAATGTATGATTAAAATTTAACATGAGCCTACAACGTCTTACTAACTGACAAACTATTGTCGCTCATAAGTATCTTTTGATCAAGTGAATGTGTAATTATTTTTTCTTCTAAAGATGTCTGAATCACTATATATCGTTCCGGACATTGAACTATTACGTTCTAATAAGATCTTAATTTTTGGACTGTTTTACATCTCTGTTCTTTGGGTGCAAGAGCGATGATCAATAATTTTTATTTTCTCAGAACATGATTGATTCTACTAGGCCTCCAGTGGCACAGGGTTATGTCTGCGGACTCACACAGCTAGAATCCGGGTTTCGATACCCATTGTGGGAAGAGCACAGATAGCTCATTGCGTAGCTTTGTGTGTAATTGCAGAAAAACAGACAAAGACTTCACTAAGTAGTAAGTACATGTGTACTTGAACCGAAATTATCTTAGAAGATTTCATATAAAGTGTCTCGTATATATTCATTCTACACTGTAGCTAAGATAGTTACTATATATGGCTTTATACAATGTAGTTAGTGTAAGTACTATAAGTTACACGTTACATTTTAGTTAGTGTAAGTACTATAAGTTACACGTTACATTTTAGTTAGTGTAAGTACTACCAGTTACGTGTTATACTGTAACTAGTGTGTGTACCCTAAGTTACATTTCACACAGTAGCTAATTTAATTATTACACTTTACATTGCCCATTGTATATAGCAACTATAAGTACCATTCAAGTAATTATCTCAGTCGTATAAATAATTATGCCGTACTGAAACTAGGTCTATTTCTTGTATTCAAGACAGGTGTGGAAACGGATGGATGTGGTGAATTTTAGCTTATACGCTGTACTGAAAAATACTTATATAAATATCAAATATAACTAGTTTATTACCCATGGCGCCAGTGCATTAGATCCGAATGTGACGTATTCATGACGTCATATGTGCACTCTGAGAATGGAGAAAAATAAAGTTCTCCGTAATGGGAAACGGAGGCGAAATGAGAAAATCGTGATCACTATTGCAAATCTACATGCAAACAGGATAAAAACATCGCAAAGTTGAGGGTTGCACATCGCGTAATAAAAAAGTTTTTCCAGTATCATATAAGCAAGAGTTCTTTCACAGTATGAATACTGTTGTACGATTTTTATTAATAGATATTATATTTGTAGTTTATAAAATAAGTTGGTGAGAGGGGGGGTTTATTGTGTTTTTACTTTGCCTTACAAATTTACCGGGTACTCACATTAAATTTATTAGAAATTCTCCCCAACTTTACAGTGCTCTGGTTGAGATTTTTTCAGAGGTATTTTTGAAGTTTTTTAATAGCACATATTGCAAAAGTTTCAAACAAAGTGCCATTACAATACAGATAATTTCAATGCTACAGGCGGAACAAATGATTTATTCGAAGCTCTCGTTTCATCAGACACACAAGTGAGAAGGGTAGTTTAAGTCGTTATGTGAAGAGAAACTCAAGAAAGTTCTCTCAGAACTGAGGAATTCAAATCAGTTTCACGCCCTTTACCATCCCACGAAGTTAACGGAACGCCATGCTTCGAGAATTGCCCTGATTTTCAAGCTCTTGAATTGGGTATTCCAAAATTTTCTTCGTGAGTTTCTGATTTAATAGTATAGTCTTAAGTGCTAATTTTCTTGCTCTGCTGAACTCTAATGGTTCGGTTGTCAGAGGCGTTTCTTCACTTTCTGTTCGTTTGATATTTTGACTTTTCTCACGGAAGTGTTTCATTTTTTCCACCAGAGGGCATCGTTGATATATCCTTAATTTTTGTTGGCTTGTTTGTTAAACACAAACCTACACAATGGGTTATCTGTGTCTTTAGACTTACCAATGATCCACTAACAAACTATATCTTTGATAGCAGTAAACGAGTATTCATAAACGATAGACTTATTCTGAAAACTACCCGTCCTTGGACGGAAGTTATGTAAATTAATGAAAGGTCATCTTAGGACATGAAAAAGCCGTTTCCCTCATACGCAGTTGTAAAAAACGCACATAAAAACTTCACAGCATAAAATGTAAAACCGCAAACTTGCAACTATCTCTCACCGGCCCAATAGCCTTCATGCCAAAGTTGGTTGAAGACCCATCAAAAGGGGAGGCTAAGCAGTGAAAAAAAAAACGCAAACAAAATGTATATCTCCCCATAGACCCAATTAATTCGCTGTTATTTTGCGTTTTGTGGCTCAAAACAACTACGCTATCTGAGCCCCCAATGAATCTCTACACCAGTTTTGGTTAAGATTCATCTATACCCTGTGTAGTAGTTATATGATCACACAACAGATAGTGCTGTTATATTTATGTGTGTATATAGACACACATAAGGTGGATTTATAGCAATACATCATGTGACGTAAAGGTTTTTTGGTTATTATGTCAGGTCACCATGTGACCACAACACCAAGATAAAGGGACCATAACCACAGAAACAGACGAAGACAAAGGTGCATAGACAACATTAAAAGTTTACTTTGACAACCACGACAAAGATCTAGAAATATTTGACGCTTAGAATAAGATACCAGAAGTTGTTTGTATGACTATTCAATGTTGACCACTGGAATCCAAGCGGATTATATGCATCATGGAAAAACAGATTAACTACAACGTTTTATAAAATTATCGCTTCGTTTGAATTTTGCCCAAAGCTACACGAGGACTATCTGCGCTAGCCGTAAGACAAGAGGGAAGGTAGCTAGTCATCACCACCCACCGCCAACTCTTGGGCTATTCTTTTACCAACGAATAGTGGAACTGAACGGCACTTATAACGCCCCCACGGCTGAAAGGGCGAACATGTTTGGTCTGACGGGGATTCGAACTCTCGACTTTCAGATTACGAGTCAGTGTCTTACCACCTGGCCACGCCGGGTCTTCATTGCTTCGTTACACTATCCCGTCATGTATTAGGTCTGTACTACATGCCCCCAGGTGGAACAGTGGTAAGTCTTTGGATTTGCAACACTAAAATCAGGGATTCGATTGCTCTCGGAAAGCACAGCAGATGGGCTGAATATAACTTTGCTATAACAAAACACACACACACAAACACTACGTTACGTAATTACACAGACACCTAAGATTTTCTAAGTATACAATTTAATCATCTGGCATGACATCGTCATGCAGTCATGTATGGTAATCTAATTTGACCTGCTAGAACTAACCATATTCTCAGACCAGTGGGAACTTCATTTATGAGACATTCACGTTCTACAATAATTTTTTCCTCTCAGTGGCACGCACTCTTATTTTCTCATACGAAGCTACAATTTTAAGCGTGTGCAACATTGATGTGAAAATATTTTTCTACAGTGTTGACCTGTTTGTCACCCGTTTACGGAGTTACGACGTTAAAATCCTGGATTCGATTTTCTCCTCGGTTGACAATGTAGCTTTGGCAAAAAAGTAGTAACAAAATATGACATTCCAGTTAATACCAAATTTATTCAAAAACCAGGCACAAAACTGAGGTCTATACTATGTAAAAACTACACTGACAAACACCACACCAACATTATTTATAAAATACAATGTGATAACTGCTACGACTTCTATATTGGAGAAACAAGTAGAAAAATGGAAACCAGATTCAAAGAACACAAAAAGTCATTTTCACACATTTTCGAACACTGCAAATCAAATAAACATAACAATACCATAGAAAACACCCAAATACTGAATGAAGAAACAAACATAAACAAACGCACAATTAAACAAGCCTTACTCAAACAACAACCCATCACCAAAATAATCTAATACAAAGGCACACCTTTATACCTATATTAATAAATATAATCAAACATCTAAACACGCCCTCTACATTCCTACACTCAGTTACACAACTCCCTTCAAACACGTGGTCAGTTACCTCTTTCTTTCTTTGTGAACCTGACGATGATCGTTGTTCGCTCCTCGACATAAATTTTTTCTCAACCCAAACAAACCGTTTTTACATGTATATTTTTCTCTACAAGTGGGTTTTCTCGTCATCACTGATTAAAGTTGAACAGCTATATTTGTTGTTACTTGAGATAACAACAACAATCGAATATAAATATGAGTAGTGGGCTTGTAAGTTTTAGTTTTAATAATTAATTATTTGGTTTGTTTTGAATTTCGCGCAAAGCTACTCGATGGCTATCTGCACTAGCCGTCCCTAATTTAGCAGTGTAAGACTAGAGGGAAGGCAGCTAGTCATCACCACCTATCGCTAACTCTTGGGCTACTCTTTTACCAACAGATAGTGAGATTTACCGTCACATTGTAACGCCGCCACAACGAAAATGGCGAGCATGTTTTGTGTGATGTGGATTCATAGAGGGCCAATAATTAATGAACTTCTACGTGTCTTCCGTCACTCGCTGTAATTAATTTAATTCTAAGTTCAAAGTATGAAATAACAACAGAGCTACTCAACTTCGTTTCTGTCTGCAGCGAATCAGTGGATATCTGATGGCTTATGACGCAAAAACACATATGTTTGTATGTGATACAGATTTACCAGTCGCACGTGTGCTTCTTTTCTTGAAAACAAGATAATCCGACGTTTTAAAAGTGTTTTATACAAATCAAACAAGTGTTTTCAAAACCTCACTTTAGGAAAAAAAACAACATACAACTACGTTTCGCTGGTTTACCTAACATCGCTTTGTGAATATAACAAACAGTAACAACCATTGTAGTGTCAAGAGGTACTTTCTCAGAAAAGTCAGATAAATCGAGCAGAACTGATAAAAACGGAAAAAGAGATACTTTGACTTTTCTTCTATTTATACTATTTTCTTTGCCTATGATTTCATCATCCGAAAAAAAAAAAACAGAAGGGTAAAAAATAATTATTTTTGTTCATATTTATTATTAAAAAAAACGCCATACAATATATCCACTTGTACTGAATACATATCTACGTGACAACTGGTATTCAAATATTTTTGCAAGTATTTTATTGTAAACATTAGTTAATAAAGTCCTAAACTATATGAACAGTGGACGTACACCAAAGAAAGTGCAGAAATTATTTTTTATGAAATTTCCATTCACAATGCTTTAGTTTTTTACGACATAAAAGTAATACAAGAAATGCTATCATGGGTAAAATCAGGGTGAACGTGTGTTTATAACAATAACTGAATTTGTTTGGTCTACACAATAACTGTAGTCTTTTAGTCCTAACACGAAGACATACAAATAACTGAACATTCATATTTTAAAAATAAGAAAATATTTTACACATTATTTAAGATTATTTACAGAAATAAGCCAAGGAACCTCAGCGGCATTGTAAACATTCTCTCGACTGGAGAACTAAACCTATTTACTCATTAAATTTTATATATACAATCATACATAGAAAAAATAACAATTAATAACATTACGCAAAATACCATTGTTTAGACAATGTGGTCAGTTTCTTATTTCAACTTCCAGTTAATCATAGAATAGTGTATAATACCTAAACAACAAACAAACGTCACAGATGGGGCAAAAATCTTCAAGTGCGTACTATCCAGTATATATATATATGTTTTTACATTGTTTAGTATTTATTATTAGCTCGAATTTGGCTGAATAGTTTCGATGTTTTGCTATTTTCAGTTTTTGAGAATACGTCTAAACCTTTATCACCTAATTCAGAGTGTTGATGTAAATTATTTAAAAATTCTGTTTGTTTAATTTAGTAACCAACAGAAAACGTTTGGATTTTAGCTCAAAATAAAATCTAAATTTCACCTTTTAAACAACAGTTACTTCGAACACCCTAGTCTTCAAGTCAAAACCACCCAACCGTTTTTATTACAACTCTATGACTTCCCTCACCACTGTGACTCTGCCCTCGGATGCACATATGGAGGGAAGTCATCATGATCACTCTCTCAATAAGAGATCTCGTGAAACTTCGTGAAATGTCTTCAATATTTTAATTCTATCTCAATGTTAACGCCATGTCTAATCGACGTTTGAAGCTTGTTTTTAAAATTACTGCACATTCATGAACTAAACGGATTGATCAACCTGCTAAGTTTGGTTATTTATATAACTGTGGTCACATTACACTCATGAACTAAACGGATTGATCAACCTGCTAAGTTTGGTTATTTATATAACTGTGGTCACATTACACTCATGAACTAAACGGATTGATCAACCTGCTAAGTTTGGTTATTTATATAACTGTGGTCACATTACACTCATGAACTAAACGGATTGACCGATCTGCTAAGTTTGGTTATTTATATAACTGTGGTCACATTACACTCATGAACTAAACGTATTGATCGATCTGCTAAGTTTGGTTATTTATATAACTGTGGTCACATTACACTCATGAACTAAACGGATTGATCAACCTGCTAAGTTTGGTTATTTATATAACTGTGGTCACATTACACTCATGAACTAAACGGATTGATCGATCTGCTAAGTTTCGTTATTTATATAACTGTGGTCACATTACATTCATGAACTAAACGTATTGATCAACCTACAAAGTTTGGTTATTTATATAACTGTGGTCACATTACACTCATGAACTAAACATATTGATCAACCTGCTAAGTTTCGTTATTTATATAACTGTGGTCACATGACATTCATGAACTAAACGTATTGATCAACCTGCTAAGTTTCGTTATTTATATAACTGTGGTCACATGACATTCATGAACTAAACGTATTGATCAACCTGCTAAGTTTGGTTATTTATATAGCTGTGGTCACATTACATTCATAAACTAAACGTATTGATCAACCTGCTAAGGTTGGTTATTTATATAGCTGTGGTCACATGACATTCATGAACTAAACGTATTGATCAACCTGCTAAGTTTGGTTATTTATATAACTGTGGTCACATTACATTCATGAACTAAACGTATTGATCAACCTGCTAAGTTTGGTTATTTATATAGCTGTGGTCACATGACATTCATGAACGTATTTATATATAACAGATATAATGAGACTACATCCAAAATAATTGTAAAATCAAATTAAGAGACAGAGTGACTTCAGGGAAGAACAACGTCTCAGGGGTTCTTCCCCTCATGGGGACTTCCCCTCCTTTAGTGTCGACTCAACATTATTAATTATTTTAAAAAATCTTAACTTTCATGTTACTTTATTACATTTATATTTTCGGTCTCTAGTTATGTTTTATCGTGTAGGCTATTCTTTTAAACTCTAATGCCCAGGATATGCCCTGATTTCAGACAATTCGTACTCCATCATTTACGTCTGAACACAGAGAACATTTTTAATACACCAATGGCATTTGAAACTTGAAGCTAATTTAACGTTTTTATTTCTTTTATAACACCAGAACTCATTTGAACCTTTTCACATGTCTATTTTTGATATGTGAAATAATAACCACTTCTTACTGCTTAGCTGTGTTTGAACATTCAGCCATTTCTCTTATTGTTTAAAAACATAACTTTAACTGCTTTAAACCCTTACACTTTGTGGATCACATTTTAGACGTTTTCAATCTATACCTAATGTTAGTAAATTCAAGTCACCTTCGTTTTAAATATGGCTGAATATTAAAAGCTACTTAAAAGTTCGTCGAAATCATAAGGACATTCGTAAACTGAGCCTTTTAAACACTTTCAGGTTCTAAACACAATGTATTTACATCACAAATTACAGGAACTTTAAGGAAAATAGGATACTGAGTCAGTAAAACTGGTTCTAATGAGGAAAGTATATATATTATTATTACTGCATTTCTGGCAGCGTTTCTCAGTTCCGTTATCATTATGATTTAATATTTCTATCACAGAATTATTAAAGCCCAGATTTTTATTGTACTGTAAAACTTCTGTAAAGAATTTTTCTCCGTTAATTTACTGTTATTAAATATTGGTTTTAACTTTAAAACGGCCTTCGATGTAAAATGTTTTAAAATGCCGTGTACACACTACGCAAAGGATTCGTTCGTCAATTTCATCTATCTAAATCTTAGTTGATTTTAGACTAAACAGCGAAACGTTCATAGTATAAAAAAATTCACACTCCGTTTGGCTAATACCACCATTCCACTCTCTTTAACAACTGTGATTCCTCGCTGGTTTTGTGTCACCAATCTCGCCTATCGTTCAGTGACGGCCAAGAAAGTTCTTTCAAATGTGCGTAAGAGCTAGAAGCAGCTGGCTGGCTGAGTGGGGTCTTCTCGGAGGTCTCTCGGGACGTCGCAGACAGAGGAACGACACTGCTGGGTGACGGCAGCCAGCTCATGGAAGGAGGATATAACTTGAAAGGAAGAGGTTTGAGAAGTCCAGCAGCGGACTGCTTGTAGTAAAAGTCCAGACTCGTCAGGCTGCCCAAAGGTGGGTGTGGTGGGGAAGAGGTGAACTTTGACAGCCAATAGGGCGTTGTCTGCACCATCCTTTGGACAGCTGCATAATTACCTGCTTCTGCAAGCAACTCCAATCCTACAGCAGTTTGTCTCTTCCACTTGGTTCTAGAACAAGCACAGCGAGTTTTCATTAAAATTTACTTGCTTCCACTGTATTTATCTCAAGAGTTTACTTAAAACTTAACCGACATGAAACTTTTATTTTGTACAACTATACAAATGATCAAGGTCATCAAACTTCCGTGATAAAGCTGACCTTCGTTGATGTGTTGAATTTCGCGAAACATTTTATTAAGTTATTGTCTATACGGTCAAGGTTATTATCTATATAAATCTGATATACCTTCCAAAATGTTATTGTCTATACAGTCTATAAACATCTAATATACCTTCCAAAACGTCATTGTCTATATAGTCTTTCCACAATCCATATAATTTGCGAGTCTGACGGTTTTCTACCACCAGTTTCAACACTCATCGCACAGTAATATATAAACGACTTGACCGATATGGAATATGAAATAGCATGAATATATTTTTTCACTTCCCAACTACTGAAATATGACTGAAAGCCTTAGCTTGGTGAATACATACCCTGCTGGTATCGATTTTATTCAGACGAAGATCCTTTCTCGATAATGATGTTAATGTTGTCTGGAATAAGAAGACGGATTCTGCTGTTGACCTTTGTGTTTGCGAATTCTATTCTTTCAAAAGATACCATACTTTTCTTACCATGAACAGGGTATGATTTGTTGCAGGTCTTTCTCTAGGTGGTTCTAATCCCCTATTTTGATCCACTATTCCTTTGTTTTTCAAATCCCCCACAATTAACTACAACGTATATCCCCGACTTGGGATTCTAAATTCCAGATCTGAAAACACCTTTGTTATGATCTGAGTGTATGAATATTTCACGTCGAAAAGAGTCATTATATTCCCCAAAGTGATAGATTTTCCATGCCGTTACACATTCGACGTAACATCAAAAATGTAGTTATGATACACGTCATATTATCGACTATGGTAATTGACAGACACACATATATATACATACAGATATAAAAACCTCAAATTCCGTTATATAAATCACTAAACCGTACAAATAACAGACTGACAACAATATACTCAACACCATCCTCACCCACCTTCTGTTCAAATAACAGATTGAACCAAATATGCTCAACACCATCCTCACCCACCTTCTGTTCAAATAACAGATTGACAACAATATATTCAACACCATCCTCACCCACCTTCTGTTCAAATAACAGAATGAGAACAATATACTCAACACCATCCTCACCCACCTTCTGTTCAAATAACAGATTAACAACAATATACTCAACACCATCCTCACCCACCTTCTGTACAAATAACAGACTGACAACAATATACTCAACACCATCCTCACACACCTTCTGTAGAAATAACAGACTGACAACAATATACTCAACACCATCCTCACACACCTTCTGTACAAATAACAGACTGACAACAATATACACAACACCATCCTCACCCACCTTCTGTACAAATAACAGACTGACAACAATATACACAACACCATCCTCACCCACCTTCTGTTCAAATAACAGATTGACAACAATATACTCAACACCATCCTCACCCACCTTCTGTACAAATAACAGACTGACAACAATATACTCAACACCATCCTCACCCACCTTCTGTACAAATAACAGACTGACAACAATATACACAACACCATCCTCACCCACCTTCTGTACAAATAACAGACTGACAACAATATACACAACACCATCCTCACCCACCTTCTGTTCAAATAACAGATTGACAACAATATACTCAACACCATCCTCACACACCTTCTGTACAAATAACAGACTGACAACAATATACTCAACACCATCCTCACACACCTTCTGTACAAATAACAGACTGACAACAATATACTCAACACCATCCTCACCCACCTTCTGTACAAATAACAGACTGACAACAATATACTCAACACCATCCTCACCCACCTTCTGTACAAATAACAGACTGACAACAATATACACAACACCATCCTCACCCACCTTCTGTTCAAATAACAGATTAACAACAATATACTCAACACCATCCTCACCCACCTTCTGTACAAATAACAGACTGACAACAATATACTCAACACCTTCCTCACCCACCTTCTGTTCAAATAACAGAATGACAACAATATACTCAACACCATCCTCACCCACCTTCTGTACAAATAACAGACTGACAACAATATACTCAACACCATCCTCACCCACCTTCTGTACAAATAACAGACTGACAACAATATACACAACACCATCCTCACCCACCTTCTGTTCAAATAACAGATTGACAACAATATACTCAACACCATCCTCACCCACCTTCTGTACAAATAACAGACTGACAACAATATACTCAACACCATCCTCACCCACCTTCTGTACAAATAACGGACTGACAACAATATACTCAACACCATCCTCACCCACCTTCTGTACAAATAACGGACTGACAACAATATACACAACACCATCCTCACCCGCACCTTCTGTACAAATAACAGACTGACAACAATATACACAACACCATCCTCACCCACCTTCTGTTCAAATAACAGACTGACAACAATATACACAACACCATCCTCACCCACCTTCTGTTCAAATAACAGATTGACAACAATATACACAACACCATCCTCACCCACCTTCTGTTCAAATAACAGAATGACAACAATATACTCAACACCATCCTCACACACCTTCTGTACAAATAACAGACTGACAACAATATACTCAACACCATCCTCACCCACCTTCTGTACAAATAACAGACTGACAACAATATACTCAACACCATCCTCACCCACCTTCTGTTCAAATAACAGATTGACATCAATATACTCAACACCATCCTCACCCACCTTCTGTTCAAATAACAGACTGACAACAATATACTCAACACCATCCTCACCCACCTTCTGTACAAATAACAGACTGACAACAATATACTCAACACCTTCCTCACCCACCTTCTGTTCAAATAACAGAATGACAACAATATACTCAACACCATCCTCACCCACCTTCTGTACAAATAACAGATTGACAACAATATACTCAACACCGTCCTCACCCACCTTCTGTACAAATAACAGATTGACATCAATATACTCAACACCATCCTCACCCACCTTCTGTACAAATAACAGATTGACAACAATATACTCAACACCGTCCTCACCCACCTTCTGTACAAATAACAGACTGACAACAATATACTCAACACCATCCTCACCCACCTTCTGTACAAATAACAGACTGACAACAATATACTCAACACCTTCCTCACCCACCTTCTGTTCAAATAACAGAATGACAACAATATACTCAACACCATCCTCACCCACCTTCTGTACAAATAACTGGATTGACAACAATATACTCAACACCGTCCTCACCCACCTTCTGTACAAATAACAGATTGACATCAATATACTCAACACCATCCTCACCCACCTTCTGTACAAATAACGGATTGACAACAATATACTCAACACTGTCCTCACCCACCTTCTGTACAAATAACGGACTGACAACAATATACTCAACACCATCCTCACCCGCCTTCTGTACAAATAACAGACTGACAACAATATACTCAACACCATCCTCACCCACCTTCTGTACAAATAACAGACTGACAACAATATACTCAACACCTTCCTCACCCACCTTCTGTTCAAATAACAGAATGACAACAATATACTCAACACCATCCTCACCCACCTTCTGTAAAAATAACAGACTGACAACAATATATTCAACACCATCCTCACCCACCTTCTGTACAAATAACAGATTGAACCAAATATACTCAACACCAACCTCACCCACCTTCTGTACAAATAACAGATTGACATCAATATACTCAACACCATCCTCACCCACCTTCTGTACAAATAACAGATTGACAACAATATACTCAACACCATCCTCACCCACCTTCTGTAAAAATAACAGACTGACAACAATATACACAACACCATCCTCACCCACCTTCTGTTCAAATAACAGACTGACAACAATATACTCAACACCATCCTCACCCACCTTCTGTTCAAATAACAGACTGACAACAATATACTCAACACCATCCTCACCCACCTTCTGTTCAAATAACAGACTGACAACAATATACTCAACACGATCCTCACCCACCTTCTGTACAAATAACAGACTGACAACAATATACTCAACACCATCCTCACCCACCTTCTGTACAAATAACAGACTGACAACAATATACTCAACACCTTCCTCACCCACCTTCTGTTCAAATAACAGACTGACAACAATATACTCAACACCATCCTCACCCACCTTCTGTTCAAATAACAGACTGACAACAATATACTCAACACCATCCTCACCCACCTTCTGTACAAATAACAGACTGACAACAATATACTCAACACCATCCTCACCCACCTTCTGTACAAATAACAGATTGACAACAATATACTCAACACCATCCTCACCCACCTTCTGTACAAATAACAGATTGACAACAATATACTCAACACCATCCTCACCCACCTTCTGTACAAATAACAGACTGACAACAATATACTCAACACCATCCTCACCCACCTTCTGTACAAATAACAGATTGACAACAATATACTCAACACCATCTTCACCCACCTTCTGTTCAAATAACAGACTGACAACAATATACTCAACACCATCCTCACCCACCTTCTGTACAAATAACAGATTGACAACAATATACTCAACACCGTCCTCACCCACCTTCTGTACAAATAACAGACTGACAACAATATACTCAACACCATCCTCACCCACCTTCTGTACAAATAACAGATTGACAACAATATACTCAACACCGTCCTCACCCACCTTCTGTACAAATAACAGACTGACAACAATATACTCAACACCATCCTCACCCACCTTCTGTACAAATAACAGATTGACATCAATATACTCAACACCATCCTCACCCACCTTCTGTACAAATAACAGACTGACAACAATATACTCAACACCATCCTCACCCACCTTCTGTTCAAATAACAGACTGACAACAATATACTCAACACCATCCTCACCCACCTTCTGTACAAATAACAGACTGACAACAATATACTCAACCTTCACCATTACTCACCTTCTGTTCTGGTACCAAGTCTTGACTTGTGTGTCGGTTAGGTTTAACTTTGATGCCAGTTCCATTCGTTCTTGAACACTCAGGTATTTCTGTCGTTCAAAACATTTCTCTAATGTTTGGAGCTGGTGATCAGTAAAAGCTGTCCTAGCTTTTCTTTGTTTCTTACTTCTGAAGGAACCATTTGTGTTTCTTTCGTTCTCCTGGCTGTCTTCACCTGGAAAAAAGGAAACTAGGAAACACTGTTTCTCATATAATCGATCCGTCCAGTTACTCCTATAGTCGATCCGTCCAGTTATATGAATAAAATTGAATACTGTAAATCGAAACGTGAAACAATTGCCTTTATTTTTTACTTCTACGTAGTTAAAGTTTTTAAACGTCTAAAATGTTTTTCTTTGTTTAAATTTAAGCACAAAGCAACACAACACACCATGAGCTACGTGTGCTCTGCCCACGTATCAAGACCCGCTCCCTAGCGTTGTAAGCCTGCAAACGTACCGCTGTGCTACTGGAGGACCATCTTAACGGGTTTTATTTCACTACACATTTCTTAAAAGTTATCAACTTTGTACCTTTAATGTAAATACTTGTTACGTGAATGTTTTCATTTTTGAGAATAAAGAAGATGATGGGCCCCGGCATGGCCAAGTGGTTAGGGCACTCGACTCGTAATCTGAGAGTTGCGGGTTCGGATTCCCGTCACACCAAAGATGTTCGTCCTTTCAGTCGTGGAGACGTTAGAAAGTAATGGCAAATCCCGCTTTAGTGAGTAAAAGTGTAGCTCACGGTGAGTGGTGATAACAAGCTGCCTTCCTTCTTTCTATACTGCTAAATTAGAGAGAGCTAGCGCAGATAACCCTTGTGTAGCTTTGCGCGAATTCAAAACCAATGAAGAAAACAGAGGAAAAGGACAATATATCATGGGCAGTATAAAACATCATGTCTGAAAAACTCTCGGCGCGTGCGGATACTTTTCTACCTTCATAATTAAGAAAATATATCTCATTATCAACAACACAAATACCAAGCTTCCCAGTTTGTCTCCATTTTGCGGACGAAGACGACAATAGATTTTGAACATCAATAATAAGACGTTACGTCATTCGAACTAATACTTACTGCTTTTTTAAGTCATTGTTATTACTGTGTATGAAAGTAAACTTCTCTGTTTTAAACCGTTTGTATATAATATTTCCTTTTACGATTATATATGTATTATATATGTATTCAATCAGCCCTTTAGAGAAAAAACAAATATTGGTACTTGTTGCTTTAACAGGTAGGTTTAACATTAGCTACTGGTTACTGTCCTCCACCTTAAATAAGAAGAGGTTTAACAGTGCAGCCTTGTTGTTGTTCTTACGTGACTACCTACAGAACTAACATTGGCTGTTGTTGATGTTTTACCTTATTTAATACTACTACTAACAGTGTTATCCTTGTTGCTGTCACGTGACTACCTACAGAGCTAACATTGGCTGTTGTTGATGTTTTACCTTATTTAATACTACTACTAACAGTGTATCATTGTTGTTGTCACGTGACTAACTACTGAGCTAGCATTGGCTGTTGTTGATGTTTTACCTTATCTAATACTACTACTAACAGTGTTATCCTTGTTGTTGTCACGTGACTACCTACAGAACTAACATTGGCTGTTGTTGATGTTTTACCTTATCTAATACTACTACTAACAGTGTTATCCTTGTTGCTGTCACGTGACTACCTACAGAACTAACATTGACTGTTGTTGATGTTTTACCTTATTTAATACTACTTCTAACAGTGTTATCCTTGTTGCTGTCACGTGACTACCTACAGAACTAACACTGACTGTTGTTGATGTTTTACCTTATTTAATACTACTACTAACAGTGTTATCCTTGTTGCTGTCACGTGACTACCTACAGAACTAACACTGACTGTTGTTGATGTTTTACCTTATTTAATACTACTACTAACAGTGTTATCCTTGTTGCTGTCACGTGACTACCTACAGAACTAACACTGACTGTTGTTGATGTTTTACCTTATTTAATACTACTACTAACAGTGTATCATTGTTGTTGTCACGTGACTACCTACAGAACTAACATTGGCTGTTGTTGATGTTTTACCTTATTTAATACTACTACTAACAGTGTATCCTTGTTGCTGTCACGTGACTACCTACAGAACTAACACTGACTGTTGTTGATGTTTTACCTTATTTAATACTACTACTAACAGTGTATCATTGTTGTTGTCACGTGACTACCTACAGAGCTAACACTGACTGTTGTTGATGTTTTACCTTATTTAATACTACTACTAACAGTGTTATCCTTGTTGCTGTCACGTGACTACCTACAGAACTAACACTGACTGTTGTTGATGTTTTACCTTATTTAATACTACTACTAACAGTGTATCATTGTTGTTGTCACGTGACTACCTACAGAGCTAACACTGACTGTTGTTGATGTTTTACCTTATTTAATACTACTACTAACAGTGTTATCCTTGTTGCTGTCACGTGACTACCTACAGAACTAACATTGGCTGTTGTTGATGTTTTACCTTATCTAATACTACTACTAACAGTGTTATCCTTGTTGCTGTCACGTGACTACCTACAGAACTAACATTGACTGTTGTTGATGTTTTACCTTATTTAATACTACTTCTAACAGTGTTATCCTTGTTGCTGTCACGTGACTACCTACAGAACTAACACTGACTGTTGTTGATGTTTTACCTTATTTAATACTACTACTAACAGTGTATCATTGTTGTTGTCACGTGACTACCTACAGAGCTAACACTGACTGTTGTTGATGTTTTACCTTATTTAATACTACTACTAACAGTGTTATCCTTGTTGCTGTCACGTGACTACCTACAGAACTAACACTGACTGTTGTTGATGTTTTACCTTATTTAATACTACTACTAACAGTGTATCATTGTTGTTGTCACGTGACTACCTACAGAGCTAACACTGACTGTTGTTGATGTTTTACCTTATTTAATACTACTACTAACAGTGTTATCCTTGTTGCTGTCACGTGACTACCTACAGAACTAACACTGACTGTTGTTGATGTTTTACCTTATTTAATACTACTACTAACAGTGTTATCCTTGTTGCTGTCACGTGACTACCTACAGAACTAACACTGACTGTTGTTGATGTTTTACCTTATTTAATACTACTACTAACAGTGTTATCCTTGTTGCTGTCACGTGACTACCTACAGAACTAACACTGACTGTTGTTGATGTTTTACCTTATTTAATACTACTACTAACAGTGTATCATTGTTGTTGTCACGTGACTACCTACAGAACTAACACTGACTGTTGTTGATGTTTTACCTTATTTAATACTACTACTAACAGTGTTATCCTTGTTGCTGTCACGTGACTACCTACAGAACTAACACTGACTGTTGTTGATGTTTTACCTTATTTAATACTACTACTAACAGTGTTATCCTTGTTGCTGTCACGTGACTACCTACAGAACTAACACTGACTGTTGTTGATGTTTTACCTTATTTAATACTACTACTAACAGTGTATCATTGTTGTTGTCACGTGACTACCTACAGAACTAACACTGACTGTTGTTGATGTTTTACCTTATTTAATACTACTACTAACAGTGTTATCCTTGTTGCTGTCACGTGACTACCTACAGAACTAACACTGACTGTTGTTGATGTTTTACCTTATTTAATACTACTACTAACAGTGTTATCCTCGTTGCTGTCACGTGACTACCTACAGAACTAACACTGACTGTTGTTGATGTTTTACCTTATTTAATACCACTACTAACAGTGTATCATTGTTGTTGTCACGTGACTACCTACAGAACTAACACTGACTGTTGTTGATGTTTTACCTTATTTAATACTACTACTAACAGTGTTATCCTTGTTGCTGTCACGTGACTACCTACAGAACTAACACTGACTGTTGTTGATGTTTTACCTTATTTAATACTACTACTAACAGTGTTATCCTTGTTGCTGTCACGTGACTACCTACAGAACTAACACTGACTGTTGTTGATGTTTTACCTTATTTAATACTACTACTAACAGTGTATCATTGTTGTTGTCACGTGACTACCTACAGAACTAACACTGACTGTTGTTGATGTTTTACCTTATTTAACACTACTACTAACAGTGTATCATTGTTGTTGTTAGGTAACTACCTGCAGAACTAACACTGACTGTTGTTGATGTTTTACCTTATTTAATACTACTACTAACAGTGTATCATTGTTGTTGTCACGTGACTACCTACAGAACTAACACTGACTGTTGTTGATGTTTTACCTTATTTAATACCACTACTAACAGTGTTATCCTTGTTGTTGTCACGTGACTACCTACAGAACTAACACTGACTGTTGTTGATGTTTTACCTTATTTAATACTACTACTAACAGTGTTATCCTTGTTGTTGTCACGTGACTACCTACAGAACTAACACTGACTGTTGTTGATGTTTTACCTTATTTAACACTACTACTAACAGTGTATCATTGTTGTTGTTAGGTAACTACCTGCAGAACTAACACTGACTGTTGTTGATGTTTTACCTTATTTAATACTACTACTAACAGTGTATCATTGTTGTTGTCACGTACTACCTACAGAACTAACACTGACTGTTGTTGATGTTTTACCTTATTTAATACTACTACTAACAGTGTATCATTGTTGTTGTCACGTGACTACCTACAGAACTAACACTGACTGTTGTTGATGTTTTACCTTATTTAATACTACTACTAACAGTGTTATCCTTGTTGCTGTCACGTGACTACCTACAGAACTAACACTGACTGTTGTTGATGTTTTACCTTATTTAATACTACTACTAACAGTGTTATCCTTGTTGCTGTCACGTGACTACCTACAGAACTAACACTGACTGTTGTTGATGTTTTACCTTATTTAATACCACTACTAACAGTGTATCATTGTTGTTGTCACGTGACTACCTACAGAACTAACACTGACTGTTGTTGATGTTTTACCTTATTTAATACTACTACTAACAGTGTTATCCTTGTTGCTGTCACGTGACTACCTACAGAACTAACACTGACTGTTGTTGATGTTTTACCTTATTTAATACTACTACTAACAGTGTTATCCTTGTTGCTGTCACGTGACTACCTACAGAACTAACACTGACTGTTGTTGATGTTTTACCTTATTTAATACTACTACTAACAGTGTATCATTGTTGTTGTCACGTGACTACCTACAGAACTAACACTGACTGTTGTTGATGTTTTACCTTATTTAACACTACTACTAACAGTGTATCATTGTTGTTGTTAGGTAACTACCTGCAGAACTAACACTGACTGTTGTTGATGTTTTACCTTATTTAATACTACTACTAACAGTGTATCATTGTTGTTGTCACGTGACTACCTACAGAACTAACACTGACTGTTGTTGATGTTTTACCTTATTTAATACCACTACTAACAGTGTTATCCTTGTTGTTGTCACGTGACTACCTACAGAACTAACACTGACTGTTGTTGATGTTTTACCTTATTTAATACTACTACTAACAGTGTTATCCTTGTTGTTGTCACGTGACTACCTACAGAACTAACACTGACTGTTGTTGATGTTTTACCTTATTTAATACTACTACTAACAGTGGTATCCTTGTTGCTGTCACGTGACTACCTACAGAACTAACACTGACTGTTGTTGATGTTTTACCTTATTTAATACTACTACTAACAGTGTTATCCTTGTTGCTGTCACGTGACTACCTACAGAACTAACACTGACTGTTGTTGATGTTTTACCTTATTTAATACTACTACTAACAGTGTATCATTGTTGTTGTCACGTGACTACCTACAGAACTAACACTGACTGTTGTTGATGTTTTACCTTATTTAATACTACTACTAAAAGTGTATTATTGTTGTTGTTGTCACGTGACTACCTACAGAAGTGATTAAGTAATGCATAGAAAAGGAAATACTGTAAATAATACCTTATTTAATAGCTTGGTAATTATTTCTATGTAAAGTTCACGTTTAAAGATTATATTATAATAGGAGATGCATGTTTGTTGGGATTAACGGTCTAAGACACTCACAGAAGGAGAAGGCACGACCGTGTTTTAAAGCGCCCAGAATCTCACATGAATGTCCCCTGATGTCTCAACAGTAGTATTACAGAATTACACTGCTCAATATTGGGTTTCAACACATGCTGTGGGTACAGTATATAGTCTCAAAATGACCGAAGTAATAATTACATAAATTTCGGCTTGTGGTCGTTTCAGAGGCATAACGCCCAAAGTTTGAAATCCAATATGAAGAAGCCTACAAAATTACACATGACCAGTGATATTCATAACGACAGAAATTACACCTTTAGGAAAGCTTTAAGAATACGTAGTTTATAATATTATAAATTATTTATTAAGGCATAGTAATACGATTTCAACTTTTTGTTACTGTTTGTAACATATATGATAATTGTTTTATTCGTGCATTGGTATTGTATACAATGTTTACATTGTTTCACGCCGCATGTGCAAATAGTTCCGACACAATATAATGTTTCCCTAACCTACAGATACTGACACTTCAACTGTGTGAATAATATAATTTTTAAAGTACGTGCATACCTTTGATTTGCGTTGTGTGCTCTGCTACAGGTCTTACCGCAACGCGTTGTGTAACTGCTCAAAAGTATTGTGGTTAAAATTAACCAGTATGAAACCCAATCGAATGTCTCGTGTGTTATGTAGCACATTTGTGACAGCGATGACATTGAGAACAAGGGCCCGAAATAAATTTCGATTTCAGTTTCTAGTTGCCTTGAAACATTCAAAACGCGTTTGATCGTGTTTCCCACCCTAACAATTTTACGATATTTTGAGTCGTCTCAGTAAATTAATGTGTAAATAAATTATATTAAAGCGCTGCAAGAAAAAAATGTCTCTTTGAAAAATAAAACTTTTTTCTTATAATTCACCACAGAATATTATATACCGTACAGGTTGATATAAATACGGATAAAATAATCAGGTACAAAAAAATTCCGTACAGTTAAAGGTTCTATTATAATATGTTAATGGAGCGATGTCAGTAGCAGTTCCATACAGAATTACCATATGTAGACGGATGGGTGTCTCACTCTAAAATCGCGCCCCAGTGACACAATGGTATGTCTGCGGACGTATATCACTAGAAAGTGGGTTCCGATTACCATGATTGGCAAGCATAGATAGACCTTTGTGTAACCTTGTGTTTAATAGAAACAGTTCAAAACCTCGTTTTCACATTGTCGATGGTTTTTATCTTGTATCAACCTTTGACCTGAAGGTACAATATCTCCCACTTTAATTTTTTTCCGATATATATGTTGACCTTGACATTAATATTGAAGGTTAATGAATTTATTTAACGACATATTTTGTTGTTTTATCTTTTCTTATTTTTTAAATTAAAAATATTTATAATATACTTCACATAACTTTGCTTAAAATATATGTCGATATAACATCGTCTCACAAAGATTTCAAACACGGTATCTCTTCCGAACGCCATGTCATTCCCTCGTCAACGAACTCATCACTAGTTCTCACATCTTCTGATAGATGAGGCGAACCGTCTTTAACCGACTACTGTTCCGCTAAGTGGAGTGATCCTGACCCCCAGAACAATCGACATTTTGATAGGTCAGTCTACTGCCCCGAAATCCAAATCAGGGACAACAGCGAAAGACGCTTTCTCATGGCTCACGGTTTGACCTCCCAAAGACCCGGGTCTTCACGACAAATTACAGTGCAGAAGCAATTACTAGGAAGGAAGTCTTCAATTAAGCTTGTCGGTGTCTTCTAGCAGTAAGCAGGTAGAACATACTTCTACCATTATTTCTACGTATGTTAGTCATCACGAGAAACAGGGTGTTTTGAGCGTCCATTATCAGCCAAAATACAGCTTTGATATATTCTGTAACAACTGTACAGGTTTCGTATATTCTGTAATGACAACTGTACAGGTTTGGTATATTCTGTAATGACAACTGTACAGGTTTGATATATTCTGTAATGACAATTGTACAGGTTTGGTGTATTCTGTAATAACAACTGTACGGATTTGATATATTCTGTAATGACAACTGTACAGATTTGATATATTCTGTAATGACAACTGTAGAGACGTGATATATTCTGTAATGACAACTTTATGGGTTAATTTTAGTCCAATATACGTTGCAGCATCTGACGTCTGAATAGTTAAACAAATTTTGTTTCAACATTGTTTAATAAACGTGATGTTAAGCCTAAATACATAAGTGTGTTTACATTCCTAGCAGTTCGGTGAACCGGTAAACGTACAAACATATTTATAAATTTAATGTTTAGTTCGCTGTACCAAGTATTAAACGGAAATTGTGTAACGCGACTTGCTCTGTTTATTTTAGTTTCTACGATATACAGTGAGTTTAATCAGTCTGTATCGTATAATTCTAGTTGAGTAAAATTACTATCAATACAACTCCATTCTTGGCAGACGAACGTCAATACTTGCACAGCACTCTTCACACGAGAGTTAGGCCTTTTTTACCTTATAAATACGCGTCAGGTTTGGGTATCATAATACGCCTCAGAAGTGAGCACCAGTGAATAAGATAATTCTATACAGAAAGTACGAGGATATCCTTTACAAACAGAACTGAGATATACAACTACATTACACTGAAGTTATTTTATTTACGTACAAGTTAATTACAAACTTAACAGCTGTCGCAGGCGTGAATGCAGTTCGGCAGGAAATTACACACACACACACACAAAATAGGCGTTATCTGACCGACAATCGCATTGGCTAAATTATTTGCGTTTTAAATGTGTTGTTAAACGATGCCTTCACTAAAGACAGATGTTTGAAATTTCTCTTTTGTTTGTAGGTACAGATAGCTTGTTCACGTACGAGCGATCATAAACGACGTTAATGGTTCGAAAGCGATTACTATCGGTAATGAGGTGTCGATGATTTTGGCAGTCTGGAGGATTCAGTCACCGGGAGTTCCTTTCTGAAGCTCTCAGATAATCTACTGACCTTATTGTTTTTATTGACTCTGGAAGGGGATGAACGGGCAAGCTCACGCGCAGGTGGACACCAAGCCTATGATCCTGGGGCTTCCCACGGTTTGAGTTTCCGGACCTCCAGGGAAAAGTTTTAGCTTCAATTACACCGTTAGGGTTAATAGGTGCTGGAAAGTTGCAGGCCTAACTTCCCAGCGTTTTGAATTTTTCGCTCACCATTGTGCACCGCTGACATGCCCCCTATATTAAACTTGTATGATTTGGTAATTTGTTTTCCTTAGTATTGCTAAACAGTGATCAAAAGACTGTTTAAAATGTATCATATTACTAGGTTTACGCGTGATAAGTTTAATAACAACGAACTTAATTCTATCTGTTACCAGATCATTAGACGCAATGTTACCGTTTACGTACGTGGTTAAGCCTAAGCGTGATTTGTTCGTAAAAAGAAGCCAATCTTAGACCAACACTACTGAAACATTTGTTTGTTTTTAACAGTGAATCTTGAGGTATTTAGAGCTATAAAAAGGCTTAGTTAAAGGAGTAGAATTTCCCGAAATTCATATAAACTCGGTGACAAGTCAACTGTTTGCTATATAAACGACTGTACATTCTAAAAGAATTTTGTTTTCCTCTAGGTATTTCATGAGTCACCACCAGCTTGCTGACGCGTAATACACCTGTCTCGTAACAAAATACCGTATCAATCCTTTATTTATGTGTGACGCGTAAGGTGAGCTATGTGTGATTTTATTCTTTTTAATCTCCACGAAGGCTCTTATTTTACTTTGTACGCGCATGTGTAGAATCATGCTTCATACTCCTAACACGCAACACAAACGCAAGTCTTCAGTAACCTGAAGAATGTACATTTCATTATTTTCACTTTAATATTAACAGAAATCACATAATTAAACATTTGCTATGCTTTATGCTTTTATTTAAACAGGTAGATAAACATGTAACGAGCCCCTAATTTCAGGGTACATACGCTCCAACATACCGCCGAGCCACTAGGAGAGCCAACAGCGCTGAATCCCATGGCGAATTATTTATCGCAAACCCAACTCGGTCGGTCGGTTCATGCACTACTTTAAACACTTCAACTCTGGTACCGCTGTCACTAATATTACAATTATATAAGCTATAATATAACTTGCTGAAAACGTTGATTCAAGAATCAATCAGTGTGGGAGTACGGGGTACTCGTGTGGTACAATTAACGTATCATTGGTAATAAGTTCTGTACCAGAGGCCGAATATTAGCGAAATTCAAAGAAAATTGTTTCTCGATTGACCGTTATTGATCGGAACGTTTTTACTGTCAGTGACTCGTGCAGCGACGCGCGACTGTGAGCGAACAGGTGGTAGGCAGCCTGGCCATGTTAAGTCAGCTCTATATACAGCTGGATCTAGTGACCGGTTAAATTACAACAAAATTGGCTGTACAACAGAGATCAGTGTCACGAGGGCTGGACGCTCCGGTGCAACGATTCTGAAACCATATTATATAAAACACACAACTTAATCTAATTTACAATAATTAGTTGGTTACAAAAAACAGACGAAAATAACCTCTCATAAATGTTTTACTAATCGTTATAACTGAATTATAAAGTTAGAACTTATCTGAACACCAACTAACAAAATTGGTAAACTTTATACCTCTGCGCCTCATTCATAATCCATCATTGGTAAAAGCGTGTCAAAATCCATTATTATAGCATTTTTAACACTGACTTTTACCTTCCGACGATATATAATAATAAACAACACAAACCACAGCCACAAGGAATGAACGTAAATTTTTAAAGTTTCAACAAATCTTGAGTTGTAAGGAAAATACACGACTTTGTAATGATACAGTTTCGAAAGCTGACACTAAGAATAGAAAACAACTGAGCATGCGTTGGTTTCTAGCTGTATAATTGGAAAAGGCGTGAGTTATGAATGTATGGTAAATGAAAGGCTAAAACGAAACTGATAACTTTGGTTATACCGTCTCCGGTAAATCTCACCTCTTCATTCTTATTTCTAGTATTATATAACCACTTGCTTACTGAATAACTCAAAAGAATAAACTAGTAGCGTCAATGCTAAATGTTATTTAAGTTCTATGTAAATATAGATTCACTGTGGTGAGTAAAACAGCCATACACATAACAAGTAATTCAGTAATTTATTCACTATGAACAAGGCTTTAACTATAAAAGGTTAACAAGAGAACATGCGTAATCCTGCAATTATATACAGGGTGTATAGAAATTGCAATTTGAAGGGAAACAAGAATACATGCGAGTTTATACAGTTTATCAACGGTTAAAGTATGAAGAGAACTAAACATGAACATGCATGTCTGGGAAATTATAATCTTAACAAATCATGGAGTAACAAAATGAGTGGCTTTATGTATGTTGAGTGTATAAAAGAACAACATATAAACATACACATGACTGGGGAACTGTACTGTTTAAACATACACATGACTGGGGAACTGTACTGTTTCAACATACACATGACTGGGGAACTGTACTGTATAAACATACACATGACTGGGGAACTGTACTGTTTAAACAATGCTTGGAGGACGTACGCACCTGTGCTTATTTTCAAACATGGCTGACATACACACATCAAGTTATTACATCGACCACAGAACTATAAGGAAGTGGTTTTCTCTAGGTGCGCATCCAACCTGAGTCGAGTGGGTCACGACTATTAAGTCATAAAACTTTTCAGACGGCTAGAAGTAAAATGACCATTAACTGACCATTCAGATGGAGGCCAGTAACTACTTAAAGCCAAGAGTGATTTGATAAACTGTATCTTACCAGCTACAAAGTGTACTCCACAATGTACTAAGTATACAAATCCAATAAGAAGTTCAATGAGCTTGACCATTTACCAAGTGACACGTAATTACAGATTGATTTATGTTGTGACCTGTCGTTGTAGGTAACCAGGCCAGAAATTTGTGTCACACTATAGGCGAGCTCTCTTCATACTTAGCCTTTGGCCACCTGAATTCTAATAACGGTCTCTCTCTCTTAGAATGTAATTTTTGTAACATACATATCATGATTTATGAGACATGTTATCCCCGTCTGAAATGTTATAGCCTAAAGCTGGAAACAGTGTATGAAACGATTCACAGAGAAAAACTGATAATTATGGCATGGACATAAATCGTTAAATATTCTCTCCGATAACTAGAGTTACATGTTTAATAAAACAATAATACAGTTTGATATGAATTATAAGACCGAAGTATGTATATATGGAAACTTAGAAAAAAACACACAAAGAAAAAACGAAAACCTACAATACTATGGATTTTCACCATCATTGCACAAGTCTCAGTAGGTATTGTGTTCTGTTGAATGGGGCACTTCTCCATTTGACGTAAGCCAGGTTAGGAGATATTAAGTTTGAGCAAATAAATATAACATACCCGCTGATACAGCGGACACACGTAGATTGCTTATGAAAAAGTAGGTCTATGCATTACAAAGTTTTCAGAGCCGGACTAAGGGACAATCTAACCAAACTGAAGCTTGGGACTCCCCAGAAGTAGTCCCTTCCCCATTCAAAAGAATCAGCAAAACCTCTTCCAGTAGGCAACAACCATAATTACTGTTCACAATTTTCGTTTTGTTGATTCGTTCCACAATAGACCAGTTTCAAGTTACTATCTAAACATACACAGATGAGACGGGCAGACGACAAGTAACGACGCCTAGCTTTAATTATTTAAAAGTTTATTTAGTTAATTTCGAAAAATAATTAATCACTTAATTATGTCCACCTATTATACTTGATTGTGAATTTGTTCTTTAAAGTATATATATATATTGTATGCGAATGAATATTTTCTGCTTTCCCTATACTGCTTTTGTTTGTTTACTTTTGAAAGTTAAAAGTACCAGTCTTACGTATATAATTCTATAATACACATATATGGACGTACATATATAGGTGCTCTTATATCACATGTTATCTTTCCCCCCCAAGAGTTTAATCCGGCCCCCACAGTTGTTTTTATTCAATACCAACTAACTCATAAAACCATCTATGATAATACCTAACTAATCTGAGGGTATAAAGTAACTCGATCCATAACGTTTGCTGGTTTTTCGTTAAAATTCACGCCTTCAGTAAATCTGTCTTGAGATTTTAACCCTAACCCTTAGCCTAACTGTAGAATATCCGGTGGGCTCCATGTGCCAATCGGAATTCTAAACACATTTTTCTGAACTCTTAATATACCAAATTATTAGTGGGTCAATGATTTTGTTAGTTACGGGTAACTTAATACGATTCATATACAAAATTAACCAAAGGTTCCAATAATAATAAGAAATGTCCCACTAATTGCTGTCGAAGTTTCAAGTGTATTTTATTTAGAAATGTACTCAATTTTTGTCTTTACATCTGGTGGTGTAACAGACCGAAAGATAAATATTACTCTTTACTGTGTAATATACGAGCCTCGACGGTTGTGAATGATATGTGAATACGTCGTAAAGTTAGGTTTAACTTTCATTCAATTTACCGATAGGAGTTCAAGTGATAATACGCATATCTATTAGCTATCACAGCAATGAAGATGTAAACCCACGTCTCATGATCACCGTGTCAAACAACAGAACAAAAAAAAAAATTACTTTGTACAGTTCTCTTGCGTTATACTTGTCGGATATCTACCATGTTAATTTCTATTCAACCCTTCAGAATACAGGATTGGGAAACGAGAAGCCAAACATCAACATTACAACTACTAATTACGTATAAAAAAACGTCAATTATATACTGCTCTAACAGTTCACATACTTTAGATCAATATACGTTACGTCTTAATGTGTATCACACATCGCTAGTAATGTGTAAAAGATACAAAACTAACAAGTATGACAATGTCCTTTTAAAGAAGAGTTGCGCCAAACCTGGACAAGTCATTGGTTACTCAACTCCAACAGAAAACAAACTTTTATAGAAACATGATTTAAAGACAAACATATATCGATTGATCGTGGATTGTATAGCTAAACGTACTTCAAAATATTTTCACTACGACAATGCTCACATTATTTATTTTTGCCAATATTACAAATCTGTGAACTGATCATATTTACATATTACTATTTATAATACAATCTAAAAATACTTTTTATAGACAGGCTTAAAGCTTCAGCCATTTTAGACCTAAAATTGAAAACAATACAATGAGGACGTTGACTTACGTTTGTTGAAATGATTAAAATATCTTAATGTTTGAAACTCATTTTGTATAAACAAATTGAACAGGTAAATATACACCTTTGTAGGAATTCATTAAAAACAAACCCTGAGATGTAATATTTACGTTATCAGAATTGTTCGTCGATAACTTACACAGTTACATTAAAGTACATTTCCTACCAACCTGTCACTATGTCTTCTTCATCGGTTCCCGTGTTCCCTCCACGGTTTTCGTCATAATCAACTAGAGGATAATTAGGCTTAACACGACTGTCTTCCCTCATTTCTCGAGTTAAATCAGGCTTACACTCACTGAAGTCGGATAAATCTGTCGATATTTCATTCTCGTGTCCTTTCTCAACTAAACTATATCTTGTGTCGGACGTTTCGCTCAAAATATCTCGAATCAGAAATGACGACTGTTTAGGACTCTCCATAGAAGTTCGACGATCGTGAGGGCACATGCCGTTTTCGTTATTTCTTTCTCCGGCGGACATATGCTCAGTAGGTGTGCGGACTTCAATGGTCATGACTATCAATTCGCCTCGTTGTCTAGCTCTTAGCCAACAGCCCGTAAAAGAAACAATTAATATAGCTTGTACACAAACTGAGGCTAAACTCTAACGACCTGGTTTCGATTCTTCTTACTGAAAGAAACAACATGCATCGCTAATGAGCTCACTCGCAACTCTCCGTTTGTACTCGGCCTCGTGATTGACAACAACTCTTGCGCCTACAGCGTATTTTCTAATACATGGTTACGGGCCCTCTGACCAATCACACGGTTTCATAAAAAAATCAAATCAAATCTCTGTCTTTGTTGAGCCAATTAGAAAACTCGCCCACAAAACATGGAAATATATCGTCATCAAGCCAACAGCTTTCGACATCCAATGTTTTTGTATGAATTGCGAGTCAGTGGTGGCCTTATCATTAAATGTTTTAAATTAAATACAAAAGAGCAGATTAACGTATATTATAAAATATTTCATAAAACTAGAAAATTACAGCACTTTTAATGTCAACCATAACACATTGGCCTGAACACGGACTAAGTATGTACAGTTGAAAAATCTAACATAACTAACACTAAACACTGACATGGACACATTGTTTGTTTATTTTTGAATTTCGCGAAAAAAGCTATACGAGGGCTATCTGCGCTAGCCGTCCCTAATTTAGCAGTGTAAGACTAGAGGGAAGGCTGCTTGTCATCACCGCCCACTGCTAATTCTTGGGCCACTCTTTTACCAATGAAGAGTGGGATTGACCGTAACTTTATAATACCCCCACGGCTGAAAGGGCGAGCATGTTTAGTTTGAGAGACACGAAATAACCATGTATATTGAAAATGTTAATATCAAACAGTAAGTCCTAAACTGAACACAGAGCAACCATCTATTTTGAAAAATTTAAATAAATGCAACAGTTTTCCTTAACTTATTTGTGAACACATAAAAAAAACTGACATCAGAAGCGTTACTTTTCTCTGAGTTACTTGCGAATGTATAACATACAGACACCATAAAAAACACTAAATTTTTTTGACCCCACGAACAACATTATCAATAATAACTTCTTTACAAATTTATTAGATTGTGACCATATGTTACTATAAAATAAACATATAATAGAACTAGCTTACATCTTAACGAAATTCAGAACAAACAAACAAACAATCTTAAGCAGAAATGGTATGGCTGATTTTTATTTTTAATTTATCAGATCGACTTCCCAGATATTCTTTGATAGCGTCTAACATAAAGTAACAAAAAGTGTTTGTCTAATCGTGCGTATAGGACTGTAAAAAAAAAAAAAATTCTGTGTGAACACGGTGAAATACTTTTAACAACACAGATTTCTAAACGTGCTATATATGACATTAACTCCTAATAAACGTGACGCACTAACTACACTGACCACCCCTGCATTTTTAAAGTGTGACGTCCCTGAAACATGGAAAAGCACTTTTATTGTTTAGAAAGAAAGAAAATGTGTATTTTTAGATTTTATATTGTTTAAAATGTAAAACAACAATATGAGCATTTTTATGTTTTATATTTATGGAAGTAACTAAAACGTAGTCTAAAGGTTTACGTTGGTTGAGTTGGACAACAGTGAGACTAATTTTGTATATTATATCGTGGATGCTTGCCTTTGGAGTATTGAAAATAATGTATGATTATTAGATCTTACGTTATGGAACATGAATAGCAGCAATAAGTTTGGGTTATATTAAACTTAATAAGTTTTATTTAGAATATGATTTATTTAAACAATGTCCAATCATAATGTTTATCTGTTAGGTCTGAGGATTACAACACCTTATTAAAGAAATGTTCCTGATCTCGTCTGTTATAGTTAGTTACCGATGGACTTCTTTCACAATTAGAACAACGTGCCAAAACCCGTGTTACCTATGAATTACGTTTCTTAGTACGAACAATGTTCCAAAACCCATGTTACCTGTGGACTACTTTCAGAATTAGAACAGTGTTCTAAAACCCATGTTACCTGTGGACTATTTTCACAGTTAGAACAGTGTTCTAAAACTCATGTTACCTGTGAACTACTTTCACAATTAGAACAGTGTTCTAAAACCCATGTTACCTGTGGACTACTTTCACAATTAGAACAGTGTTCTAAAACCCATGTTACCTGTGGACTACTTTCACAATTAGAACAGTGTTCTGAAACCCATGTTACCTGTGGACTACTTTCACAATTAGAACAGTGTTCTAAAACCCATGTTACCTGTGGACTACTTTCACAATTAGAACAGTGTTCTAAAACCCATGTTACCTGTGGAATACTTTCACAATTAGAACAGTGTTCTAAAACCCATGTTACCTGTGGACTACTTTCACAATTAGAACAGTCTCTAAAACCCATGTTACCTGTGGACTACTTTCACAGTTAGAACAGTGTTCTAAAACCCATGTTACCTGTGGACTACTTTCACAATTAGAACAGTGTTCTGAAACCCATGTTACCTGTGGACTATTTTCACAGTTAGAACAGTGTTCGAAAGTACTTGTCATCATTTTGTAAAGACCCTGCTTAATAATTATTTCTGTGGTTTCTTCACGACATCTTGTGAGTTCCATGAGAAGTACATAGAATGTAAATCATCAAAATATATCATAGATCTACTAACCTGCTTCTATAACAGATTAGACAGGTAGATTCCTGGTATGTTCACGAAATTTCAAAATATTGGTAGTCTATTGTGAATTTCTGTCAAGAAGTTTTCTTTACAATATTAGAATATTTGTAACACTAATGTTGAGAGGTGGACACCTGTGGATCCACCTATGAACTATTCAGATTGATACTTATTAATTTGCACTTTCTGAATAATAACACCCTTATTTTTCTGTTTTCATTTTTTTTCTTTCGCCTGAACTAAATGTTGGTTCCAATTTTAAGTGTTCTTTGTTGATTTTTCCCCTGACTTGTTGTTGTTGGTCACTACCATATTAGTGTATTTGTTCAACAGTTTTTCATACATGAGAATGAAGGTTATCAAATAACCTGGACAACACTGGTTGCCATTATAAACAACTGCCTCGCACATAACCTGTGTTTATCGATTTTCTAAGGTTATGTTAAGTTGTATATGATGGCTGATTTTGTTCTGCTTCCTCTCCTAACCACGAAAGGTTAATAGTGTTTTATTTGGATAATTTACATTTGATATTATCACTTGCAATATGAGGGTCATGGGTTCGAATCCCCGTTCCATCAAACAAGCTCGCCCTTTCAGCCACGGGGGCGCTATAATATGACAGTCAAACCTATTATTTGTTGGGTGATTGATGATGACTAGTTGCTAAATTAGAAACAGCTGGCACAGAGAGCACGTGCGTAGCTTAACACAAAATTCAAAACAAACAAGCAAAGTGTCTCACGGTGAAGTTCTGACGATTCATTACATAATATTATACACATATTCATACATACATAAATGCTTTCGAGAAGAAATGTTCCCAACGCAAGGGTGATAAATAACACTGCACAACAAAGTGTTTGCTTCTTGAACACTGTTGGGTGTTCCTTATAGTTATAGTGCACAACAAAGTTTTTGTTTCTTGAACATTGTTGGGTGTTCCTTATAGTTACACTGCACAACAAAGTTTTTGTTCCTTGAACACTGTTGGGTATTCCTTATAGTTACATTGCAGAACAAAGTGTTTGCTTCTTGAACACTGTTGAGTGTTCCATATAGTTACACTGCACAACAAAGTGTTTGTTTCTTGAACACTGTTGGGTGTTCCTTATAGTTACACTGCACAACAAAGTGTTTGCTTCTTGAACACTGTTGGGTGTTCCTTATAGTTACACTGCACAACAAAGTGTTTGCATCTTGAACACTGCTGGGTGTTCCTTATAGTTACACTGCACAATAAGATTTTGTTCCTTGAACACTGTTGGGTGTTCCTTATAGTTACACTGCACAACAAAGTGTTTGTCTCTTGAACACTGTTGAGTGTTACTTATAGTTATACTGCACAACAAAGTGTTTGATTCTTGAACACTCTTGGATGTTCCTTATAGTTACACTGCACAACAAAGTGTTTGCTTCTTGAACACTGTTGGGTGTTCCTTATAGTTACACTGCACAACAAAGTGTTTGCTTCTTGAACACTGCTGGGTGTTCCTAAAAGTTACACTGCACAACAAAGTTTTTGTTCCTTGAACACTGTTGGGTGTTCCTTATAGTTACACTGCACAACAAAGTGTTTGTTTCTTGAACACTATTGGGTGTTCCTTATAGTTATACTGCACAACAAAGTGTTTGCTTCTTGAACAATGTTGGGTGTTCCTTATAGTTACACTCCACAACAAAGTTTTTGTTTCTTGAACACTGTTGGGTGTTCCTTATAGTTACAGTGCACAACAAAGTTTTTGTTTCTTGAACATTGTTGGGTGCTCCTTATAGTTACACTGCACAACAAAGTTTTTGTTTCTTGAACACTGTTGAGTGTTCCATATAGTTACACTGCACAACAAAGTGTTTGTTCCTTGAACACTCTTGGGTGTTCCTTATAGTTACACTGCACAACAAAGTGTTTGTTTCTTGAACACAGTTTGGTGTTCCTTATAGTTACAGTGCACAACAAAGATTTTGTTTCTTGAACACTGTTGGGTGTTCCTTATAGTTACACTGCACAACAAAGTGTTTGCTTCTTGAACACTGTTGGGTGTTCCTTATAGTTACAGTGCACAACAAAGTTTTTGTTTCTTGAACATTGTTGGGTGTTCCTTATAGTTACACTGCACAACAAAGTTTTTGTTCCTTGAACACTGTTGGGTATTCCTTATAGTTACATTGCAGAACAAAGTGTTTGCTTCTTGAACACTGTTGAGTGTTCCATATAGTTACACTGCACAACAAAGTGTTTGTTCCTTGAACACTGTTGGGTGTTCCTTATAGTTACACTGCACAACAAAGTTTTTGCTTCTTGAACACAGTTGGGTGTTCCTTATAGTTACAGTGCACAACAAAGTTTTTGTTTCTTGAACATTGTTGGGTGCTCCTTATAGTTACACTGCACAACAAAGTTTTTGTTTCTTGAACACTGTTGAGTGTTCCTTATAGTTATACTGCACAACAAAGTGTTTGATTCTTGAACACTGTTGGGTGTTCCTTATAGTTACACTGCACAACAAAGTGTTTGCTTCTTGAACACTGTTGAGTGTTCCATATAGTTACACTGCACAACAAAGTGTTTGTTTCTTGAACACTGTTGGGTGTTCCTTATAGTTACACTGCACAACAAAGTGTTTGTTTCTTGAACACTGTTGGGTGTTCCTTATAGTTACACTGCACAACAAAGTGTTTGCTTCTTGAACACTGTTGGGTGTTCCTTATAGTTACAGTGCACAACAAAGTTTTTGTTTCTTGAACATTGTTGGGTGTTCCTTATAGTTACACTGCACAACAAAGTTTTTGTTCCTTGAACACTGTTGGGTATTCCTTATAGTTACATTGCAGAACAAAGTGTTTGCTTCTTGAACACTGTTGAGTGTTCCATATAGTTACACTGCACAACAAAGTGTTTGTTCCTTGAACACTGTTGGGTGTTCCTTATAGTTACACTGCACAACAAAGTTTTTGCTTCTTGAACACAGTTGGGTGTTCCTTATAGTTACACTGCACAACAAAGTTTTTGCTTCTTGAACACTGTTGAGTGTTCCATATAGTTACACTGCACAACAGTGTTTGTTTCTTGAACACTGTTGGGTGTTACTTATAGTTATACTGCACAACAAAGTGTTTGATTCTTGAACACTCTTGGGTGTTCCTTATAGTTACACTGCACAACAAAGTGTTTGATTCTTGAACACTCTTGGGTGTTCCTTATAGTTACACTGCACAACAAAGTGTTTGCTTCTTGAACACTGTTGGGTGTTCCTTATAGTTACACTGCACAACAAAGTGTTTGTTTCTTGAACACTGTTGGGTGTTCCTTATAGTTACACTGCACAACAAAGTGTTTGCTTCTTGAACACTGTTGGGTGTTCCTTATAGTTACACTGCACAACAAAGTGTTTGCTTCTTGAACACTGTTGGGTGTTCCTTATAGTTACACTGCACAACAAAGTTTTTGTTCCTTGAACACTGTTGGGTGTTCCTTATAGTTACACTGCACAACAAAGTGTTTGTTTCTTGAACACTGTTGGGTGTTCCTTATAGTTATACTGCACAACAAAGTGTTTGATTCTTGAACACTGTTGGGTGTTCCTTATAGTTACATTGCAGAACAAAGTGTTTGCTTCTTGATCACTGTTGAGTGTTCCATGTAGTTACACTGCACAACAAAGTGTTTGATTCTTGAACACTCTTGGGTGTTCCTTATAGTTACACTGCACAACAAAGTGTTTGTTTCTTGAACACTGTTGGGTGTTCCTTATAGTTATACTGCACAACAAAGTGTTTGATTCTTGAACACTGTTGGGTGTTCCTTATAGTTACACTGCACAACAAAGTGTTTGCTTCTTGAACACTGTTGGGTGTTCCTTATAGTTACACTGCACAACAAAGTGTTTGCTTCTTGAACACTGTTGGGTGTTCCTTATAGTTACACTGCACAACAAAGTTTTTGTTTCTTTAACACTGTTGGGTGTTCCTTATAGTTACACTGCACAACAAAGGTTTTGTTTCTTGAACACTGTTGGGTGTTCCTTATAGTTACACTGCACAACAAAGTTTTTGCTTCTTGAACACAGTTGGGTGTTCCTTATAGTTACAATGCACAACAAAGTGTTTGCTTCTTGAACACTGTTGGGTGTTCCTTATAGTTACACTGCACAACAAAGTTTTTGTTTCTTGAACACTGTTGGGTGTTCCTTATAGTTACACTGCACAACAAAGGTTTTGTTTCTTGAACACTGTTGGGTGTTCCTTATAGTTACACTGCACAACAAAGTTTTGCTTCTTGAACACAGTTGGGTGTTCCTTATAGTTACAATGCACAACAAAGTGTTTGCTTCTTGAACACTGTTGGGTGTTCCTTATAGTTACACTGCACAACAAAGTTTTTGTTCCTTGAACACTGTTGGGTGTTCCTTATAGTTACACTGCACAACAAAGTTTTTGTTCCTTGAACACTGTTGAGTGTTCCATATAGTTACACTGCACAACAAAGTGTTTGTTCCTTGAACACTGTTGGGTGTTCCTTATAGTTACACTGCACAACAAAGTTTTTGCTTCTTGAACACAGTTGGGTGTTCCTTATAGTTACAGTGCACAACAAAGTTTTTGTTTCTTGAACATTGTTGGGTGCTCCTTATAGTTACACTGCACAACAAAGTTTTTGTTTCTTGAACACTGTTGAGTGTTCCTTATAGTTATACTGCACAACAAAGTGTTTGATTCTTGAACACTGTTGGGTGTTCCTTATAGTTACACTGCACAACAAAGTGTTTGCTTCTTGAACACTGTTGGGTGTTCCTTATAGTTACACTGCACAACAAAGTGTTTGTTTCTTGAACACTGTTGGGTGTTCCTTATAGTTATACTGCACAACAAAGTGTTTGATTCTTGAACACTGTTGGGTGTTCCTTATAGTTACACTCCACAACAAAGTTTTTGTTTCTTGAACACTGTTGGGTGTTCCTTATAGTTACATTGCAGAACAAAGTGTTTGCTTCTTGATCACTGTTGAGTGTTCCATATAGTTACACTGCACAACAAAGTGTTTGATTCTTGAACACTCTTGGGTGTTCCTTATAGTTACACTGCACAACAAAGTGTTTGTTTCTTGAACACTGTTGGGTGTTCCTTATAGTTATACTGCACAACAAAGTGTTTGATTCTTGAACACTGTTGGGTGTTCCTTATAGTTACACTGCACAACAAAGTGTTTGCTTCTTGAACACTGTTGGGTGTTCCTTATAGTTACACTGCACAACAAAGTGTTTGCTTCTTGAACACTGCTGGGTGTTCCTTATAGTTACACTGCACAACAAAGTTTTTGTTTCTTTAACACTGTTGGGTGTTCCTTATAGTTACACTGCACAACAAAGGTTTTGTTTCTTGAACACTGTTGGGTGTTCCTTATAGTTACACTGCACAACAAAGTTTTTGCTTCTTGAACACAGTTGGGTGTTCCTTATAGTTACAATGCACAACAAAGTGTTTGCTTCTTGAACACTGTTGGGTGTTCCTTATAGTTACACTGCACAACAAAGTTTTTGTTTCTTGAACACTGTTGGGTGTTCCTTATAGTTACACTGCACAACAAAGGTTTTGTTTCTTGAACACTGTTGGGTGTTCCTTATAGTTACACTGCACAACAAAGTTTTTGCTTCTTGAACACTGTTGGGTGTTCCTTATAGTTACAATGCACAACAAAGTGTTTGCTTCTTGAACACTGTTGGGTGTTCCTTATAGTTACACTGCACAACAAAGTTTTTGTTCCTTGAACACTGTTGGGTGTTCCTTATAGTTACACTGCACAACAAAGTTTTTGTTCCTTGAACACTGTTGGGTGTTCCTTATAGTTACACTGCACAACAAAGTGTTTGTTCCTTGAACACTGTTGGGTATTCCTTATAGTTACATTGCAGAACAAAGTGTTTGCTTCTTGAACACTGTTGAGTGTTCCATATAGTTACACTGCACAACAGTGTTTGTTTCTTGAACACTGTTGGGTGTTACTTATAGTTATACTGCACAACAAAGTGTTTGATTCTTGAACACTCTTGGGTGTTCCTTATAGTTACACTGCACAACAAAGTGTTTGATTCTTGAACACTCTTGGGTGTTCCTTATAGTTATACTGCACAACAAAGTGTTTGATTCTTGAACACTCTTGGGTGTTCCTTATAGTTACACTGCACAACAAAGTGTTTGCTTCTTGAACACTGTTGAGTGTTCCATATAGTTACACTGCACAACAGTGTTTGTTTCTTGAACACTGTTGGGTGTTACTTATAGTTATACTGCACAACAAAGTGTTTGATTCTTGAACACTCTTGGGTGTTCCTTATAGTTACACTGCACAACAAAGTTTTTGTTTCTTGAACATTGTTGGGTATTCCTTATAGTTACACTGCACAACAAAGTGTTTGCTTCTTGAACATTGTTGGGTATTCCTTATAGTTATACTGCACAACAAAGTGTTTGATTCTTGAACACTCTTGGGTGTTCCTTATAGTTACACTGCACAACAAAGTGTTTGATTCTTGAACACTGTTGGGTGTTCCTTATAGTTACACTGCACAACAAAGTTTTTGCTTCTTGAACATTGTTGGGTGTTCCTTATAGTTACACTGCACAACAAAGTTTTTGCTTCTTGAACACTGTTGGGTGTTCCTTATAGTTACACTGCACAACAAAGTTTTTGCTTCTTGAACACTGTTGGGTGTTCCTTATAGTTACACTGCACAACAAAGTTTTTGTTTCTTGAACACTGTTGGGTATTCCTTATAGTTACATTGCAGAACAAAGTTTTTACTTCTTGAACACTGTTGGGTGTTCCTTATAGTTACACTGCACAACAAAGTGTTTGATTCTTGAACACTCTTGGGTGTTCCTTATAGTTATACTGCACAACAAAGTGTTTGATTCTTGAACACTCTTGGGTGTTCCTTATAGTTACACTGCACAACAAAGTGTTTGCTTCTTGAACACTGTTGAGTGTTCCATATAGTTACACTGCACAACAGTGTTTGTTTCTTGAACACTGTTGGGTGTTACTTATAGTTATACTGCACAACAAAGTGTTTGATTCTTGAACACTCTTGGGTGTTCCTTATAGTTACACTGCACAACAAAGTGTTTGCTTCTTGAACATTGTTGGGTATTCCTTATAGTTACACTGCACAACAAAGTGTTTGCTTCTTGAACATTGTTGGGTATTCCTTATAGTTATACTGCACAACAAAGTGTTTGATTCTTGAACACTCTTGGGTGTTCCTTATAGTTACACTGCACAACAAAGTGTTTGATTCTTGAACACTGTTGGGTGTTCCTTATAATTTTTGGCTGCTGATCACGAAAATCACATCCAAATTTATCCATCACGTACCGTTTCATCGAAATCTTCAGTTTTGTCATGTTTTTTCTTATATTTGTGTCCAAAAATTTTGTTTCTGTAAGAGACTTATGAACAATGTTTTTGTGTAGTCAGGGCATGTCCAGGCATGAAATCAGACCAGGTTGGAAGCTATTCTGTGGAAGTATGCAGCCTGGGTAGGACGGAGCCAGCTTGACACTGTCTCAGCAGGCTATAAAAGTGGCTTACATACACAGATGCTGCTCATTGGATTAATATAGACCTTATAGTGTGTTCATATTGTTTCGTAATATAGCATTGCCTCAGTAGCACTGTAACAAGTAAGTTAGATGTTATAGACGTTTTACAGGACGATTGGTGTCGGTCAATATGTCTCGTCAATGTCGTAACAGCCACGATACATTCTGTTATATTTGTGTCGAGTATACGCTTGTTCATCAGAGACGCTCAATGACTGCTCTTGTGAAGAAAGCATATCATCTGTACTTCGGCTGTAAAATTGGTGATCAAGACCAGGAATGGGCGCACTACATTTATTGTGTGACATGTGCTGTCTGTCTGAGAACTTGTCTCAGAAGTAATCGAAAAACGATGTCGTTTGCTGTCCCGATGATATGGCGAAAACAGAAAGACCATGTGACGGACTGTTACTTCTGTTTGACTAATGTGTCTGGTTTCTCTGGTTGAGTCTAACAACGCAAGATGCATATTTTTTCTTTATGTTCATTGGCCTTAAGATTTTGGCCATCAGTGCATGTATCAGTTAGGCCAAGCTAACTAGATTAGTAATTTTTAGCTCACATTTTCAAAAGAATCATACGAGTAGGCGGTTATTATTATTATTATTGAATATTCGTTTCCAACTTTTACCTCATATTTACTATATTTTATGACATTATCCTAATTAAAGAACGTTTGGCATCGGGTGATATTATCTTAAGTAATTAGCTTAAATAATAATGTTTGACAACACGGCTTTACCGATTACATATGGGTGAGGACAAAAAACTGTCAATCTAAATTCCATGGCGTTACTACAGTGGTAACTATTAACCTATTAACACTATTTTTAGGAAGGAAAACTATCCCTATATATGTTTAAAAAATGGTTGGTTCCGTAGCGTATAGGTCTGTCTCAAATAATAGGGTTAAGAATAATATTTGTTACCATCAAGTGTTGTGTTCTTACTTGCTGTGTTTTATTGGTGTGTATTGAGAAACAGTAATGATATCTAATTAAAAACACCTTAGGTGTGAGAAAACAAAAGGTCCAACGTAAAAAAAAGATTGTATTTGTGGCTTAAAGGAATGAAACCAAAACTGGAAGTCAAATCGGTAAAACTACATTTATAACCAAAACTGGCAGTCAAATCGGTAAAACTACATTTATAACCAAAACTGGCAGTCAAATCGGTAACTACATTTATAACCAAAACTGGCAGTCAAATCGGTAAAACTACATTTATAACCAAAACTGGCAGTCAAATCGGTAAAACTACATTTATAACCAAAACTGGCAGTCAAATCGGTAACTACATTTATAACCAAAACTGGCAGTCAAATCGGTAAAACTACATTTATAACCAAAACTGGCAGTCAAATCGGTAAAACTACATTTATAACCAAAACTGGCAGTCAAATCGGTAAAACTACATTTATAACCAAAACTGGCAGTCAAATCGGTAAAACTACATTTATAACCAAAACTGGCAGTCAAATCGGTAACTACATTTATAACCAAAACTGGCAGTCAAATCGGTAAAACTACATTTATAACCAAAACTGGCAGTCAAATCGGTAACTACATTTATAACCAAAACTGGCAGTCAAATCGGTAACTACATTTATAACCAAAACTGGCAGTCAAATCGGTAACTACATTTATAACCAAAACTGGCAGTCAAATCGGTAACTACATTTATAACCAAAACTGGCAGTCAAATCGGTAACTACATTTATAACCAAAACTGGCAGTCAAATCGGTAACTACATTTATAACCAAAACTGGCAGTCAAATCGGTAACTACATTTATAACCAAAACTGGCAGTCAAATCGGTAAAACTACATTTATAACCAAAACTGGCAGTCAAATCGGTAACTACATTTATAACCAAAACTGGCAGTCAAATCGGTAACTACATTTATAACCAAAACTGGCAGTCAAATCGGTAAAACTACATTTATAACCAAAACTGGCAGTCAAATCGGTAAAACTACATTTATAACCAAAACTGGCAGTCAAATCGGTAAAACTACATTTATAACCAAAACTGGCAGTCAAATTGGTAAAACTACATTTATAACCAAAACTGGCAGTCAAATCGGTAAAACTACATTTATAACCAAAACTGGCAGTCAAATCGGTAAAACTACATTTATAACCAAAACTGGCAGTCAAATCGGTAAAACTACATTTATAACCAAAACTGGCAGTCAAATCGGTAAAACTACATTTATAACCAAAACTGGCAGTCAAATCGGTAAAACTACATTTATAACCAAAGCTGGCAGTCAAATCGGTAAAACTACATTTATAACCAAAAATGGCAGTCAAATCGGTAAAACTACATTTATAACCAAAACTGGCAGTCAAATTGGTAAAACTACATTTATAACCAAAACTGGCAGTCAAATCGGTAAAACTACATTTATAACCAAAACTGGCAGTCAAATCGGTAAAACTACATTTATAACCAAAACTGGCAGTCAAATTGGTAAAACTACATTTATAACCAAAACTGGCAGTCAAATCGGTAAAACTACATTTATAACCAAAACTGGCAGTCAAATCGGTAAAACTACATTTATAACCAAAACTGGCAGTCAAATCGGTAAAACTACATTTATAACCAAAACTGGCAGTCAAATCGGTAAAACTACATTTATAACCAAAACTGGCAGTCAAATCGGTAAAACTACATTTATAACCAAAACTGGCAGTCAAATCGGTAACTACATTTATAACCAAAACTGGCAGTCAAATCGGTAAAACTACATTTATAACCAAAACTGGCAGTCAAATCGGTAAAACTACATTTATAACCAAAACTGGCAGTCAAATCGGTAAAACTACATTTATAACCAAAACTGGCAGTCAAATCGGTAAAACTACATTTATAACCAAAACTGGCAGTCAAATCGGTAAAACTGGCAGTCAAATCGGTAAAACTATTTATAACCAAAACTGGCAGTCAAATCGGTAACTACATTTATAACCAAAACTGGAAGTCAAATCGGTAAAACTACATTTATAACCAAAACTGGCAGTCAAATCGGTAAAACTACATTTATAACCAAAACTGGCAGTCAAATCGGTAAAACTACATTTATAACCAAAACTGGCAGTCAAATCGGTAAAACTACATTTATAACCAAAACTGGCAGTCAAATCGGTAAAACTACATTTATAACCAAAACTGGCAGTCAAATTGGTAAAACTACATTTATAACCAAAACTGGAAGTCAAATCGGTAAAACTACATTTATAGCATTGACAAGAATTTTCCAGAAACATTAATTCATTTGATGTCATTTTTCCCCACTTCTAAGATATTTTTATCAGATCGTTTGTTTCAGAAAGGACTATCTCCGTATAGCCATTCATAATTTTGAACTGATAGACAAGATAAAGACTGCTAGTTAACATAATTTTGAACTGATAAACAGGACAAAGACTGCTAATAAACATAATTTTGAACTGATAGACAGAACAAAGATTGCTAATAAACATAATTTTCAACTGATAAACAGGACAAAGATTGCTAATAAACATAATTTTGAACTGATAGACAGGACAAAGATTGCTAATAAACATAATTTTGAAATGATTGACAGAACAAAGATTGCTAATGAACATAATTTTGAAATGATTGACAGAACAAAGATTGCTAATGAACATAATTTTGAACTGATAAACAGGACAAAGATTGCTAATAAACATAATTTTGAACTGATAGACAGGACAAAGATTGCTAATAAACATAATTTTGAACTGATAGACAGGACAAAGATTGCTAATAAACATAATTTTGAACTGATAAACAGTACAAAGACTGCTAATAAACATAATTTTGAACTGATAGACAGGACAAAGATTGCTAATAAACATAATTTTGAACTGATAGACAGGACAAAGATTGCTAATAAACATAATTTTGAACTGATAGACAGGACAAAGATTGCTAATAAACATAATTTTGAACTGATAAACAGTACAAAGACTGCTAATAAACATAATTTTGAACTGATAGACAGGACAAAGACTGCTGATAAACATAATTTTGAACTGATAGACAAGACAAAGACTGCAAATAAACATAATTTTGAAATGATAGACAGAACAAAGACTGCAAATAAATATAATTTTGAACTGATAGACAGGACAAAGATTGCTAATAAACATAATTTTGAACTGATAGACAGGACAAAGATTGCTAATAAACATAATTTTGAACTGATAAACAGTACAAAGACTGCTAATAAACATAATTTTGAACTGATAGACAGGACAAAGATTGCTAATAAACATAATTTTGAACTGATAGACAGGACAAAGATTGCTAATAAACATAATTTTGAACTGATAGACAGGACAAAGATTGCTAATAAACATAATTTTGAACTGATAAACAGTACAAAGACTGCTAATAAACATAATTTTGAACTGATAGACAGGACAAAGACTGCTGATAAACATAATTTTGAACTGATAGACAAGACAAAGACTGCAAATAAACATAATTTTGAAATGATAGACAGAACAAAGACTGCAAATAAATATAATTTTGAACTGATAGACAGGACAAAGATTGCTAATAAATATAATTTTGAACTGATAGACAGGACAAAGATCTTGCTAGTTAACAGAGCCCTCTATCAACTATTAGACTCCTCTTCTCTGACAGAATATAGAATTTGATTGTCTCTTATAGCGCGCAATTTGCGGGTCACAGGTTCGAATACCCGTTCCACCCAACATACTCGCTCTTTGATTCGTGTGGGCATTATAATGTTTGATCAATCCCACTTTTCGTTGATAAAAGAATAACTCAAGAGTTGGTAGTTGGTGGTAAGGATCAGCTGCTTTTCTTCTAATCTTTCACTGCTGAATTAGGAGAGGCTAAAGCAGATATCCCTCGTGTAGCTTGGCGCGAAATTAAAAAACAAAACAAAATAAAGCTGATTATTATACATATATATAAAATGAATAAAAAAAATTAAAAAAGTGCCACCAACAAACTTGACATCCAACTGATAGGGAAAAATAATAACTATATATGTACCACAATACATAGACATTGCCTGAAAAGGGTCGGAGTAATATTCAGTTCACTCCGACCCAAAAATGAAGTAACTATCACTATCAAATACTGCAAGACCACGTAAATACGGAGAGAAGGAAAATGTCAAAGAGAACCTGACCCTACAGGGTACGAACATACAATACCCAAACACCCAGAGAGAGCCTATCGGGTTTAGCTAATATTTATTATAATTTTTCAAACAAAATATAAAGTTTCTGAAAAATTATTAGATAAGGTCTGAGAATTTCCTAAAAAAAAAACCTATAGTACTACTGTAGTTAATTATCAGTTATCTATTTTATTACAGATTTTAGGTTCTCCGTTATTAGGTAATAAAATTTCGCTCTGACTGAAATACGAACAATAAATCTTTCGCTTTAAGAGCGTCTGGATCGTCTGATTTTGAAAGTGTGTCTACAAAGTCAGAAGAGAAAAACACGACATTCTTGGGGGCGGACGTAGCAATTTAAATACACACCAACAGCTGTCTAATAGAAGTGTCTTGGCTACCTTTTAATATTACATTTAACAAAAAAATCTTTTAAAAAACTGTAGTAACCTCCGTATCTAATTTGCGTTTGTTACGGTGAGTTGAGCTTGTCCATACATTTTGTGCCGCCAGCTACACTTACATTCGCTGCATTAACTTGGATAGAAGGAGAGGAAAAAAATACACTTTTATTACATCTTCGCTTTGAAACCTATTTTATAACGCAACTCTTTCATTTAAAATAAAATTGTGGCCCACAAGCATTATCATATTATTATTATACGCCAGCTGTTGTTAGTGTGCTTTCTCTTGTGAAAACGTGCGAGAGACGTGCTTGATGAAACAACCCGGAAATTGGACTTTCTGATCTCCCTGTATTCATTACCGCATGCTTATTATAAGACATTTGTGTGTATAAATTGAGCATGTACTATACAATCTAATATGCATTTAGGCGTCTTGAAGTTTATTTAAGTGTCTGTCCATTTGCTGAGGTTGTGATGGTGTTACGTTATTAATACATGTTATTCACATGTGACAACTTTCACTGTTGTAACTGAAAACGAACGAACAACAAAAAGAACAAAACATGTCTTCGTTGTTAATACGTATTGCAACAGAGCTACTGGTTGTCTTTCACTACAGGTACACTCAGTGCTTGTTGAATATTTTTGGGTATCGTGTGTCACAGATGCACGTATTGTTTATTGAATGTTTAATTATGAGTGTCACAGATGTACGTATTGTTTACTGAATGTTTAATGATATGTGTCACAAATGTACGTATTGTTTATTTAATGTTTAATGGTATGTGTCACAGATGTACGTATTGTTTATTGAATGTTTAATTATGTGTGTCACAGATGTACGTATTGTTTACTGAATGTTTAATGACATGTGTCACAGATTACGTATTATTTATTGAATGTTTAATGATGTGTCTCACAGATGTACGTATTGTTTATTGAATGTTTAATTATGTGTGTCACAGATGCACGTACTGTTTATTGAATGTTTGATGATATGTGTCACAGATGTACGTATTGTTTATTGAATATTTAATGATGTGTCTCACAGATGCATGTATTGTTTATTGAATGTTTAATGATATGTGTCACAGATGTACGTATTGTTTATTTAATGTTTAATGATATGTGTCACAGGTGTACGTATTGTTTATTGAATGTTTAATGGTATGTGTCACAGATGTACGTATTGTTTATTTAATGTTTAATGATATGTGTCACACATATACGTATTGTTTATTGAATGTTTAATGATATGTGTCACAAATGTACGTATTGTTTATTTAATGTTTAATGATATGTGTCACAGATGTACGTATTGTTTATTGAATGTTTAATTATGCGTGTCACAGATGTACGTATTGTTTATTGAATGTTTAATTATGCGTGTCACAGATGTACGTATTGTTTATTGAATGTTTGATGATATGTGTCACAGATGTACGTATTGTTTATTGAATGTTTAATTATGTGTGTCACAGATGCACGTACTGTTTATTGAATGTTTGATGATATGTGTCACACATGTGCGTATTGTTTATTGAATGTTTAATGATATGTGTCACAGATGTACGTATTGTTTATTAAATGTTTAAAGATGTGTGTGTTACCAATGGAGGTGTTATAAAAAGAATGACGGTATACAATAGGACAAAATTCACATGTTGTTCTATTTGTATTATATTAATACCTACATAGTTTGTTATTTGCGTTATATTTACATCAATATAGTTTTTATCTGCGCCATAGAGAGATGAAAAAACCACGAAGGTTTGAGTTTAAAACGTATAACAAATCATATAGAATTATGTATAACACAGATAATTTATATAATAACACGTCGATATTTCAATATATAGCACGGATAACAAATCATATAGAATTATGTATAACACAGATAATTTATATAATAACACGTCGATATTTCAATATATAGCACGGATAACAAAACATATAGAATTATGTATAACACAGATAATTTATATAATAACACGTCGATATTTCAATATATAGCACGGATAACAAAACATATAGAATTATGTATAGTACAGGTAATTTATATAATAACACGTCGATATTTCTATATATAGCACGGATAACAAAACATATAGAATTATGTATAGTACAGGTAATTTATATAATAACACGTCGATATTTCTATATATAGCACGGACAACAAATCATATAGAATTATGTATAACACAGGTAATTTATATAATAACACGTCGATATTTCTATATATAGCACGGATAACAAATCATATAGAATTATGTATAACACAGATAATTTATATAATAACACGTCGATATTTCTATATATAGCACGGATAACAAAACATATAGAATTATCTATAGTACAGGTAATTTATATAATAACACGTCGATATTTCTATATATAGCACGGATAACAAAACATATAGAATTATGTATAGTACAGGTAATTTATATAATAACACGTCGATATTTCTATATATAGCACGGATAACAAAACATATAGAATTATGTATAGTACAGGTAATTTATATAATAACACGTCGATATTTCTATATATAGCACGGATAACAAAACATATAGAATTATGCATAGTACAGGTAATTTATATAATAACACGTCGATATTTCTATATATAGCACGGATAACAAAACATATAGAATTATGTATAGTACAGATAATTTATATAATATCACGTCGATATTTCTATATATAGCACGGATAACAAAACATATAGAATTATGTATAGTACAGATAATTTATATAATAACACGTCGATATTTCTATATATAGCACAAATAACAAAACATATAGAATTATGTATAGTACAGGTAATTTATATAATATCACGTCGATATTTCTATATACAACACGGATAACAAAACATATAGAATTATGTATAGTACAGGTAATTTATATAATAACACGTCGATATTTCTATATACAGCACGGATACCAAAACATATAGAATTATGTATAGTACAGATAATTTATATAATAACACGTCGATATTTCTATATATAGCACGGATAACAAAACATATAGAATTATGTATAGTACAGGTAATTTATATAATATCACGTCGATATTTCTATATACAACACGGATAACAAAACATATAGAATTATGTATAGTACAGGTAATTTATATAATAACACGTCGATATTTCTATATACAGCACGGATAACAAAACATATAGAATTATGTATAGTACAGGTAATTTATATAATAACACGTCGATATTTCTATATACAGCACGGATAACAAAACATATAGAATTATGTATAGTACAGGTAATTTATATAATAACACGTTGATATATATATGTATATTTCTACATGTAGTACAGATTTATGCATAATAAAGCTCACAAACAAAATATAAATTTATATGTAATAAATATCTGTAAATGTATATTATAGATTTATGCATGGTTCATATAATATAAAATGATTTGATTGGTTGACGTTAAGCACAGAACTTAATTAAGCATTTTCGTTTTCTCTCATTTTTCTGGGTCCCGGCATGGACAGGTGGTTAAGGCACACGACTTGTAATCCGAGGATCGTGGATTCGAATCCCCGTCACACCAAACATACTCGCTCTTTCAGCCGTGGGGGCGTTATAATGACGGTCAATTCCATTATTCGTTGTTAAAGAGAAGCCCAAAAGTTGGCGACGGATGGTGATGACTAGCTGCCTTTCCTCTAGTCTTAAACTGCTAAATTAGGAACATCTAGCGCAGATAACCCTCGTGTAGCTTTGTGCGAAATTGAAAATAAACAAAGCTACAGAATAAAGTCTCCAGACATTACCACCGTGCCACTGAGAGCAATACAAAACACACGGTGAGGTAACACAACTAAACACTGAGAGCAATACAAAACACACGGTGAGGTAACACAACTAAAAAACCAAACGTTGTTTCTGTGTAATGTATATAACTAATATATATAAAATCTATTATTTATTTCTTCTATATTACAGAAATCTCACGTATATACTCTACATAAGCATATATGTCTTATCCTCTCAAATTTACAATAAATCTATATAGTTTGTTGTCTTTAGTATAATAGTTATATATGGTTTGTTGTCTTTAGTATAATAGTTATATATGGTTTGTTGTCTTTAGTATAATAGTTATATATGGTTTGTTGTCTTTAGTATAATAATTATATATGGTTTGTTGTCTTTAGTATAATAGTTATATATGGTTTGTTCTTTCCACTACATTAAATTTATGTTTTATTTTCTTTATTACAATGAATCTTTATGGTTCAATGTTTATATTACAATAGATATATATGGTTTGTTCTCTCTACAACAATAAATGTAAATGTATATATATTTTTCGTATAATAGTTATATGTTGTTTTTTCTCTCCACTACATTGAATTTATATAGTTTGTTTTCTTTATTACAATAAATCTATATGACTCATTGTTTATATTACAATAGATGTATATATATTTGTTCTCTCCACTATAACAGATCTGTGAAAACTGACAAGTTAAGTTTGATTCAAATATAACTTGTCTAGAGGTAATAACTGCGTAAGTCGATCTCTTTGTTGTCTGTTGTTAATTTGGACTATTTATACCTGTCCAGACTGTACAACTTCAGTTTGACGTTTTTATTATCTGTATAAATTTACAGGTTATGTTTGGCTTGTTTATTATCTGCAAAGAGGTATCTATTTGTTATCTGGTGTCAACTTGGGCCATTTATTACCTGTACAGAATACATAACTTAAGTTTGACGTTTTTATTTGTGTACATTTACAGGTTATGTTTGGCTTGTTTATTATCTTCAAACAATGTACTGGTTAAGTTACGTCTTTTTTATCATACTAAACAACCATTTCGGTTCTGCGAGCACTAACAGACGTAACGTTTGGTGAATTATTTTAAGTGTTATAAATTTCTTTTGGTTTCAAAATAAATCGTAACGTGTATACATTTACAAGTCGTATTAAACCTGGGGAATAGGAACATTTGTGTGGTCCAGTTGCAGTGAAAGAGTATTAATCTGTTGGAAATATAAACACTTCCTGGACAATCTATGTGTAAAACAAACACAAATATAAACACTTCCTAGACAATCTATGTGTAAAACAAACAAAAATATAAACACTTCATAGATAACCAATGTGTAAAATAAACACAAATATAAACACTTCCTAGACAATCTATGTGTAAAATAAGCACAAATATAAACACTTCCTAGACAATCTATGTGTAAAATAAACACAAATATAAACACTTCCTAGACAATCTATGTGTAAAATAAACACAAATATAAACACTTCCTAGACAATCTATGTGTAAAATAAACACAAATATAAACACTTCCTAGACAATCTATGTATAAAATAAACACAAATATAAACGCTTCCTGGATAATCTATGTGTAAAACAAACACAAATATAAACGCTTCCTGGATAATCTATGTGTAAAATAAACACAAATATAAACACTTCCTGGACAATCTATGTGTAAAATAAAATCAAATATAAACACTTCCTGAATAATCTATGTGTAAAACAAACACAAATATAAACACTTCCTGGACAATCTATCTGTAAAATAAACAAAAATATAAACACTTCCTAGACAATCTATCTGTAAAATAAACACAAATATAAACACTTCCTGGATAATCTATGTGTAAAAACAAACACAAATATAAACACTTCATAGATAACCAATGTGTAAGAATAAACACAAATATAAACACTTCCTAGATAATCTATGTACAAACACGGATTACTCTCTTCTTTAAATATTCTATAATTTACCTGTAATCTTGATGAACAGATTACCAAGTGTTGAAATTTGTATTATTACTGGTCAGACATGAAATCTCCACTTGTTTCTATTAAAGTTGTACATTTGTATGTATAATTTGTATGTAAATGATTTGCATTGATTGATAAATAGATCGTATTTTAAGGTTCAACCGTTCAACAGTGTATAAGAAAAAAAGTTATTTGATTTGTATTCCGTTGTCTCTGGGAGAGTTCTTTATTTTACACATAATCTTCCTCAAGTTGGTGGCTTTTGTGCTCCGCTGCGATAGCACGAAATGAAATCCAAACAATTTTTTTGTGACAAATTAGTTTGATTTGTTTAGAATTTCACGCAAAGCTACATGAGAGCTATCTGCACTAGCTGTCCCTAATTTAGCAGTGTAAGACTACAAGGAAGGGAGCTAGCTAATCATCATCACTCACTAACAACTATTGGGCTACTTTTTTATCAAGAATAGTGGGATTGACAGTAACATTATAACGTCCCCACGGTTGAAAGAGCGAGCATGTTTGATTCGATGGGGATTCAAAACTGCGACCCTCGGATTACGAGTCGAGTGCCTTAACAACCTGGCCATGCAGGGCCTTGTAAGAAATTTAAAGTCGAAACCAACGACAAAGCCCACAGGCTGTCCATATGGCCGTTACGCTCACCATTCTGTCGGTAAGAATAGTAGAGTTCGTTGATTGAATGTGTTGTGTTTTTCGAAATAACTGTAGTGTGTTATAATGTTGTTCGTACATACTGAGTTGTTTAGTTTTCCCTGATTTTTGTATTTACGTCATGAATGATGCTTAATCTTACGAAAACTAATGACAATAAGCAAAGTATACAAACGATATTAAAATATATCCAAATAGTGACAAATGAATAAGGTTTAGAGAACAAGTTAAGTTAATTTTGTCAACGCCAGGTGCCTATTCAATAATAATAAATAAAGGAATTAAATAGCAAATACTATATCAACTCACGTGAGAAAAACGTTACATCATGCACTTGAAGATTGATGCAACTGACGAGTTTGATGAATACAAGCAAGTGTTCACTGTGTTCTATTGACTGTGTTTAATGAAATAACAGTTTATATTTTTCATTTAAAAGAAAGCTTCGAAAATTTCTCGTCTTCTGGAACACCTCGCAAGAAGAACTACATTTAGAACGTCGATTTTTATTATTTATTTTGGTCATATTACTATAGCTATGATAAATTAACCCAATTCGTTGTTCTGCATTACGTACACTATACTCTTTGCATTATTGAATGTGTTAATTGTGGTGCTATTATTGTAAACAGTTTGACGTATTGGTTACGTATACGTTTACTGTGATGTTTGTATTGTTGACTTTGTTCACTGGAGTGCTATCATTGTTGAGAATTGTGTTTATACACTATGTTAGCGTCTTTATTTGTACTGTTGAAAATGCTGTTAATGTCCAGTACCTTTACTACATCATTTTATTTGTATTAACAACAGATGTTTACGTTAACTGTTGTAGATTAGGCGTTTATCACATCTTTTCACGTTTGTGTAAGGTGCTTTATAACACTTGTGTACATCCAAATGCAGTGTTTTAATCACATTTCTTATAATATGTTTTGTCGTATTTGCAATCTCAGACCTCATTCATTGATATGTTTACGTCTCTCTACACGTAACATCGAAGTTTTTTCTTCTTGTATGTTACGAAGATGATAAAAATATTCCCAAACGTACAAAGCTTCCAGTTCTGGAGTTTCGTTACATCCAGAAATTCCGATGTAAAAAGCAATCTTCACACATCACACTACACAATATGAACAGGACTTTAACTATCTACTACCGATGGTACTCTGTTATTTGTGATCTAATTAAAGTCCAATTATGTGACAACTGAGACGTGTCGTCTATTAGATATTATATGTGTTCTGATATTTAGATTCTAATAATTAACTACCAATATAAATTCCATATTCTCAGAGAAAATTCGTGATTCAAAGTCGGTCCTTCCGGCTATAATATCTGATTTAAAGATTGGATTAAAAACACACTATAATTTAATTACAAAACTGTCACAAAAACTATTTTAGATCTTTCCAAATAACAGGTGGCAGCCCAGTTCCTCATGTCTAAACCCTCGAGGCACTAAACGTAAATAAAAAATGTGTAAACTTCAGTCTCTGTTACTTCGTGAGTTAGAAATGTTAGCCCTTCTACAGTTCCATTGTATACATGAATCATGTGACATATTACTACGTATATATATATATATATATACATATTTGTGTGTATGTGTGTCGCCATATTCATTTAGTTATTTGTGGCATATATGTATGGTATGTGTGAATTTTTCAGCCTCAAATTTCACATTTTCTACACACAACAGTATATACAAATTAGTAAAGGTCCTAGGTTGTTTTACAGTTCCTGAATATGTAAATTAAAAATTTCGGTTTATAAGTGTAATTACAGGTATATGTAGGATAAAAAGGGTGCAATTGTAACTACCGGTATGTATAAGTCATTATTATCTTATGCAAGAAGTAAACACATAATAATAACTAAAAGGACATGGCCAGGTGGTAGGGTGCTCGACTCATAATCTGAGGGTCACTAGTTTGAATCCCCGTCACATCGTACATGCTCACCCTTTCAGGAGTGGAAGCGTTATAATATGACGCTCAAATTGTGTTTGTAAGTTATTGATGTTGAGGCTATCGAACGTCGCATGCGATCCATTGATGTCGAGGATATAGAGATTTTTAAAAGGCCTAAGTGATAAACGTATAAACAGCGAAAGGCGGACGAAAATAAGAGAGCCGAAAGTAAAGCTGAGTGAAAGAGAATTTCAGTCAAAGAAATAATATAAAACGTAAATTTAACTGTTATGGGAGTGAATAGCCTAACAGTTGAAATGTTAAAGTGAGATTAACAGTTTTATGACATTTCAGAAGAATGATTTGTCTCTTCAGAGGGTGTTCTAAAGCAATTGAACCTGCCAGTGTGGATTTTGACAAAAATAATATGATTATTTGGCGAAACGCAGACGTTTATTGGAAGTAGGAATAAATAAGAAAAAGCAGGTGCGTATAGCAAGTTTGGGATCCAACTGCGGTAACTCACGATCTAGCGTAAGTTAATTATGCACCAATACCAGTTTCACGAAAACAGATAAAAATAGCTCGGCTCGTCCAACTGAATTCTAAAGCAATTGAACTGGTCTGGGTAAACTTTTGACAGCAACAAGAAAATTCTATAGTATTTAAGATACAACTATCATATACATACTGTAAAAGATATTTATACATACGTATAACTTATATTTATACATACGTATAACTTGTTTCATATATACATATTTTATAAAAATAAGTGGAATGCGTGTTGTTCGTGTATCGGCTAATTTATCACCAACAAGTCACAGACACCTGCTGGAAAATAATCCTTAGTTCAACAAACCCATATACTTACTTAATACATATACTATTTACATGGTAAAATTCCTGACAGCTATCTAAGAACTCGCACCATTTTTCGGCAGGACAATGAGGAACAATATTCTATGTATGTCAACTAAGTGTTAAGTTATAAAACAAACACCAGGATAATGAGGAACAATATTCTATGTATGTCAACTAAGTGTTAAGTTATAAAACAAACACCAGGATAATGAGGAACATTATTCTATATATGTCAATATTCTATGTGTTATGAAAATCAGATCATTTTTGACTAAGTTATAAAACAAACATAGTGTGAAAATTCGGTCATCATATCAACAGATATTTTGGATTTTCGTGACCTTGCTATAAACTTGATCCTCCGAAAACAAAACACACTTGGGTCATAGCCCAAATGTATATAACCTTTCGATTGTTTTGAAGAAATGTTGCTGACAAACATACACACGAACACAGGAGTGAAAACATGCTCAGATTGTCCGAAATGGATCTTGTTGGACGAACTAGAAATTTGTTTCTTACATATAAACATAATATATTTTTGTTTGTGGTTGTTGTTGTTTTTGAATTAAGCACAAAGCTACACAATGGGCTATCTGTGCTCTGCTCACCACGAGTATCGAAACCCGGATTTTAGTGTTGTAAGTCCGCAGACATGTCGCTGAGCCACTGGGGGGCCATATTTTCGTTTACCTAAAAGCACGAAATTATTTTTTTAATTTTATACAAACAATTTACGATTGACCAAAGACATTTGAATATGGAAGTTTGTTTTTTTTTCTGTTACTCTTTAAACTTTGACCTCCAAATATTTTCCCAATTACGTCACCCAAATATTCTTGGCGCAATGTGTGCAGTGTGTAAGTTAAATGTGAAAACTAAAAGTTTTGCATGGATATAAACAAGCATATCTTTATTCGTTTAGTGGCGCCAGTTATAAACCCAGTAGTCCACGCGGTACTCAAAATTATAGGGTCAGCGCTGGCTGTCCTACGCCCAATGTCAAAGGTCACGTCTATCAGTGGCAGTTCCAAGGATCGTTGAAAGGGTCCACCCTCGACCAAGACACTAGACAAAGACTTCTCCACTGTTATTCCCCCACCTTCAGAACAGTACAAAATTACAGAGTGTAACTGTCGTAGTATGGGTAACATAAAAATAGGGCTAACCGAGCCGCAAAGAATACATCTACGTGTCATCCTGTTATTACGGTCCGGTCTCACTTGCCACACAGCCTGACGCCCAACTACGTCTTGGGACTAGTAACTGAACTGATCTTAGGTTTAAACACAACAACATAAAAACCAACAAGACATCAAATTTTACGATTTACAAACCAATGCAATATTTCGAATCATAATATGCTTGTTTCCTTCTGAACAAAATTACACAAAGGGTTATCTGCTCTAGTCGTCCCTATTTTCGAACCTACAGACTAGAGGAAAGGAAGCTAGTCAACAGTACCTACCGCCAACCGATTTCTTATAGAGTGCAAATTGCGGTACGCGTTTTATTTTTTGACAGCGACAGGACGCGATCCACGAACCTTCGAATTCATAAACCGCACATGTTAACTGCAAAAATACGCATAATAGCCCTTGAAGCGTGGTTTAATTATTGAGTACTAATAATTTCTTGTTAAAGGTAAGAGCAACTGTGTCTAAGCTATATTTCATCACACGTTGCTTTTGTAACTTCCATCCAGGACGGAAATTTCCAGCCGTTCTACAGATTCGTGTTACAATTACGAACACGACTTCACTCCTTGCTCATCTTAAGCAACTTACAGTAAAAACTTGTGATCGAAAGGCCGGACCTGTTCTAAAAACTTACCTTGTTTACTTTTAAAGCCGTCAATTCCAATAAAATGTACTTTGATTGAGTTTGGGATTTGAATTTCAGAAGAATAGTGAAACTTTAGATAAACTACAAAGATATTATTGAAACTTCAAACAAAATGTAAGGATTATAATGATACTTTGGATAAAATATAAGAATAATAATGACACTTTAGATAAAATATAAAGATAATAATGACACTTTAGATAAAATATAAGGATAATAATGACACTTTAGATAAAATATAAAGATAATAATGACACTTTAGATAAAATATAAGGATAATAATGACACTTTAGATAAAATATAAGGATAATAATGACACTTTAGATAAAATATAAAGATAATAATGACACTTTAGATAAAATATAAGGATAATAATGACACTTTAGATAAAATATAAGGATAATAATGACACTTTAGATAAAATATAAGGATAATAATGACACTTTAGATAAAATATAAAGATAATAATGACACTTTAGATAAAATATAAGGATAATAATGACACTTTAGATAAAATATAAAGATAATAATGATACTTTAGATAAAATATAAAGATAATAATGATACTTTAGATAAAATATAAAGATAATAATGATACTTTAGGTAAAATATAAAGATAATAATGATACGTTGGATAAAACATAAGAATAATATTTAGTCCTTACAACATTACTAATATTTCACTAACGCAACGAAGGATAAACCTTTGCGGACAAGCTGAAATGTGAAAATATGTCCCTGCTGTGACAAGTGTTACACGTCAAAAGATTGTTAATGTTACATTTCAAGAGATTGTTAATGTTACATTTCAAGAGATTGTGTTACATGTCAAGAGAATGTTAGTGTGACATGTCAACAGATTGTTGGCTTTACCTGTCAAGAGATTGGCAGTGTTACACGTCAAGAGATTGTTGGCTTCACCTGTCAAGAGATTGGTAGTGTTACACGTCAAGAGATTGTTTGTGTTACACGTCAAGAGATTATTTGTTTTACACGTCAAGAGATTGTTAGTGTTACTCGTCAAGAATTTTGTTAATGTTACATGTCAAGAGATTGTTGGTGTTACATATCACAAGATTGATCGTTTATAACATTACTTTATTTTACTTAGCCACCCAATGGCACAGCGGTAAGTTTGTGAACTTACAACGCTAAAAACCGCGTTTCGATCCCCGTGGTGAGCAGATCACAGATAACACTTTGTGCTTCATTACATACATATAACATATTTTACTTGGTTATTTTAATTTGTAATTGGACAGTCGATCTACTTTAACATGTTTAGATATTTATTGGATTACATTCATTTAACAGGTCAGGTGTCTACTTTAACAATTGTGAATTTTTTTTCTTTTCTTTTCACTAGATTTACTCAATGGGTTTACAGTTTCTTAAATCCTACCGTTTCCCTGACGTCACTGGCTTCCTTTATTGTTGACATCTGGATAAATGAGAAAAGAGTCAGTTTTACAATCACAGTTTTAATTAAAACAAGCAAGGTTTAAAAGTTATTGAAAAGCCACGATACAATCTCAAATCAGTGAACGAACCATAAAGAAACATCTATGACAATAATAAAAACGTAGAATTCGATACAGTCACTATATTAATAAATTATATTAGTAATTCATAAAGATTTTCTTATTTGTGGTCACCAAATTCAATCATTTAATCAACCAAGTTAGTTTGTTTGGTTGTTTTTAGAATTTCACAGACATTCAGTAATAATACTTGTAAAAGTAAAAAAAAACCAACAAGTTCCTTTCAGAAGGCTCGACATGGCCAGGAGGTTAAGGCACTCGATTTGTAATCCGAGGGTCGCAGGTTCGAATCAAGTCTCACGAAACATGTTCTCCCTTTCAGCCGTGAGAGCGTTATAATGTGACGGTCAATCGAATTATACGTTGGTAAAAGAGTAACCCAAGAGTTGGCGATGGGTGGTGATGACTAGCTGCTTTCCCTCTAGTCTTACACTGCTAAATTAGGAACAACTATCGGAGATAGTCCTCGCGTAGCTTTGCGCAAAATTCAAAACAAACCAAACAAAATCCTTTTAGAAACATCACGTTCGATAAATACGTAAATATTGCTTCATTGCTTAATCAAATTAACATAAGGAAATCTTAGTTTTAATGTAGTATAAATATAGTCTTTTCATTGCCGAATGAAACAAGACACGTGCTTAATGCTGTATGTACGTTTTATACTTTTCTCAAAGTTTCAGTCACGATTTTGATATTTAGGTTCTAGTCGATATTTTTAGTTATGTAAATTTTTACCAGCCTATAGTGGTAGGTTTACAAACCGAACAGCTGACTATTCGGAAGGAAAATGTGTGAGTTTTCAGCCGCGGCATAACGGCTCATTGTAATCAATGAATGAAAGATTTATATATGAAGATTTGGTATCAAATATTGAACTTAACTAGGAGATCTGAAACAATCAGCCACGTTTCTTATTTAGAGAATTATCAGGATATATTCTATATACAAATTATATGTTGTGAATAAGAAGTAAAAAAGTATATTATACAAGAAATGATAAATGTTTTAATATTGTATCAGATGTATCTTAAATATCAGTTGATAACGTTAAAAGACTTAATGTTTTCTACGACTGAAAAAAACAAATGAAAACGTAATTTTAACAACAAACGTGTAAGTTTGGTTTGGTTTGTTTTGAATTTCACGCAAAGCTGTAAGACTAGAGGGAAGGCAGCTAGTCATCACCACCCACCGCCAACTCTTGGGCTACTCTTTTACCAACGAATAATGGGATTTATCGTCACATTATAACGTCCCCATAGCTGAAAGGGCAAGCATGTTTGGTATGACTGGGGATTCCAACCAGCGATCCTCAGATTATGAGTCGAGTGACTTAACCACCTGGCTATAACAGGCCTCGAATGTGTAAGATTAGTAAGTAAAGTGCTATAAATTGGGAAATTCGTAAAAGGAATAAGACTACAACTGTTGTTATTGTTGGTGGTTTGTTTGGAATTAAGCACAGAGCTACACAATGGGTTTCTGTGCTCTGCTCACTACGGGTATCGAAACACGGTTGCTAGCAGTATAAGTCCGCAGACATACCACTGGGAGGTAACAACAAGTAAGATTTTCTTGTAACGAGGGCCTAATGAAAATTAAAATATTATTTTTTTCAAGGAAAGAAAGCAACAACAATAAAACAAACGTGAATATCTGATATGAAATAAATCTTGTTTTCCCAGAATGGTGATGGTTAGAAACAGTTGTTCTGAAGACTTAGGGAAAAACGTATTCGGCGAATCTAACGAAACAGGTTGTGCCGAACGTAAAGAAGGAGTTTACACTTAATATTCTGACAAACCAGTAACAAACCTTATGAAAGTAGTGGTGAAATTCAAGTACTTCTCAGCTTGGGTGGTCAAAGTTAGTGTTTTGTAAGGCCTAACATGGATATGTAGCAATGTGGCATTTGCTCTTTCTTCATGGAGCTGTATGAGGGGGGGAGGTAAAGTTTTACAATATCACAAAGATGGCTTTTATATCTGTTAGTTTGAGATACATGTAGGTTTATTTGGTTCTGGTTTTTAATTTACTGGAGTCAGGGCTACAAAGAGAAATACTAACCTGATTTGCTATAAATCTCAAATATTTTGTTTCTTTTCTTTTTGAATTTCGCGCAAAGCTCCACGAGGGCTATCTGCGCTAGCCGTACTTAATTAGCAGTGTAAGACTAGAGGGAAGGCAGCTAGTTATCACTACCCACTGCCAACTCTTGGGCTACTCTTTTATCAACAAATAGTGGGATTGACCGAATCATTATAACGCCCCCACGGCTGAAAGGGTGAGCTTGTTTGGTGTGACGGGGATTCGAACCCACGACCCTCTGATTACGAGTCGAACGCTTTAACCCACCTGGCCATGCCGGGCCCTAGGGTTAATCATATTATCATGGGGAAGATTCTGTGACTACAGTTGTTACCTTCTAATTTGTTTCATTTCTTAAAAATAAAAAAAGACAAAGAGAAACAACAAAATGCAGTCGGAAACACGGCTTTTGAAGCTAATCCCACTTTAGTTTATTGTAATTTGATCAGTAAAAGCTTGGCTTTAATATATCCCTGTATAAATGGCGCTTTAATTATAAATCAGGTTCTTTCTAATAATTCCTTCCTCGCGAAATACCTCAGATCATAGAAAGAACATGCCGCTACATAAACCTAGTCGAGGACAAAAAGTGAACATGTGGATTTTATTTTGAAATTCTTTCATCATAAGGACGTCAAGTTTTCCATAAATCACAGGCTAGGTGGGTTAAGGCGTGCAACTCTTAATCTTAGGGAGGGTCGCGGGTTCGCATCCCCGTAGAACCAAACATGCTCGCCTTTTCAGCCGTGGGGGCGTTATTACGTGACGGTCAATCCCACTATTCGATGGTAAAAGAGTATTCCAAGAGTTGGCGGTGGGTGGTGATGACTAGCTGCCTTCCCTCTAGTCTTACATTGTTAAATTAGGGACGGCTAGCGCAGATAGCCATCGAGTAGCTTTGCGCAAAATTCAAAAACAAACAAACAAAGAAACCATAAATCACAAGCGAAGCACACACTCACGAAACGATACATTATTATGGGGTCATGCAACCATATATATGAAATCTTCTTGTTTTTTTTTTTGGTGAATTTCCGAATACGTACCGCTGTCCCACCAGGGGGACTATTTCAGCACAAACCCGAATAATGGACTATCTGTACTGTACATACAGTTGGGATCGAACCCGGATTTTAGCCTTAAGTTTTAAAGCTCATCGCTGAGCCGCTGGAACATTGTCAGATGGGTATTGTTGCTTTCTTAGCGAAAGGAAGGATACACAACAGAGCATTTGTAACTTTTACACGGCAGGAACCAAACACCGAATCTTAGCGTTGTAAGTCCGTAAACTTACTACTGAACCGCGGGGGACCCTGGGTTGAAATCTAAACCAGTATATAGATAAATACACATCTGTTTATTATAACTTTAAGAGTATAACCATCGTGTGAAAGTGTCGGGGCTGCATCATGGTGGCAGTGTTTGTCCAGTTTCAGCTTGTGAGATAATCGTGAGGCTGAACTCAGTATTAATGTGGAATAGCGAGAGGTTTTCCTCTGAGGATCTACAGTGGTTTGAGATCCTGTGTTTAAATTATTAATTCATATCGAAAATAGCTTTCATCATTGAACAATTTTTTAGTTTTTCCGTTTTATTTTTTTTTTACATTTTGAAATTTCAACAAAGATTCGTAGTTCGATGCTATACCAAAATTTATTTAGATATTAAAGAATTGGTGTCACTACACTATTACCATCTGATAGCCGTAACCCCGTTCCGCTGGATTGCTTCGTGTTGCCTCGCTTGGAAAATTGTAACTCAATTAAAAACAAGTCGACTTGCTTCGACCACTAAGTACTATAGAATGTTCCGTTATCAATTTGCATGAATTTAACATAAAAGAAAGACATTTCGGTTAGGTTTAGGAACGTTAGTAGACGAATGCAATGCTTAAACACTTGTACACTCAAATCGTTACCGCTGAAGGACTTCTTTCCCAATTACTTGTCGAGTCACGTTGGTATAAAAATAATAATCCAGGAAAATATTTCTCCTGTTTTAGGTTGTGTGTATTTTTGAAAGTTTTTGTTGTTGTTTTTTCCAGTTAAACGTCTCTGAATGAAGGCACCTTTAACTTATAGAAACGAGGCATGTTTGTGTAATTACGTCATTAAATGTAAGGAAATTTGAGATAATTTTCTTAACCCTAAGCAACTTACCGTAAGCTAGGCAATCGCCTACCTGAAATACTGCCTGTAAAAATCAACTCCATTTTTTTCTTAACAGCATGTGGTTTTAATATACGTTCGTTTGGCAATTGCTATGGATGCTCTAACTTCTGAGTTTCGGGAATAAATTTATATACGAGACTTCTTCTAACTCGTTTTAGTTATTTTGCAAATCGAAAATCATTCGTGATACAGAAACGTATGTATGATTTTGTTCAACGGTAAATGCACCAACAGAGAGGAAAATTTAAACAAGCTTGACCATAATCTGGATTCTTGGAGTTTGCTCAAATCGATCTCGACAGTTCGTATTGTAGTACAGGTTTAGATCGAGTCACTAAGAGTGTTTGTGTGTATACAACAGACGTGTTTTCCAAAACACAAAATAAAAAAAAACAAACGGTTAAACAAAAATTCCCGCATGTTATAACACTAATAATTTTATATTGCGATAGCAACGCCACCCAGTTACATAGTTGTATGTCTGTAGACTTATAACATTAGAAACCGAATTTCGATACGCGTGGTGGACACAGCACAAATAGCCCTTTGTGTAGCTTAGTGTTTAATAACAAACAAACAACAAAACAACACTGATATTGACAGGAACCCCTTTTGTTACTTGTTGTCTTCAAATGAAACAACCGATTGGTTTAATTTCATACCAAACTCGATGGTTAAATTGAAAATAAAGCAACTATTTATAATTCAGGTCTGGCATGACCAGGTGGTTAGGGTAGCGGACTCGCAATCTGAGAGTCGCGAATTCGAATCCCCGTCACACCAAACATACTCGCCGTGGGGGCGTTATACAGTCACGGTCAATCCCACTATACGTTTGTATAAGAGAAGCCCAAAAGTTGACGGTGGGTGGTGATGATTATTTGCCTTCTCCCTCCCTAATCTTACGCTGCTGAATTACGGACTGCTAGTACAGATAGCCCTCGTGTACCTTTCAGCGAATTTTAAAAACATTCAACCAAACAAAATATTTATATATCACTGTGCCCTTGTTTCAGCTTGCTTGTCGTCTGCTAATCAGACATAAATAATAATGTCTCCATTATAATCACGCAGTTAACACAACGTATTGACACAAACAGGATTAACACAACGTATTGACACAAATAGGATTAACGCAACGTATTGACACAAGCAGAATTAACACAATGTATTGACACAAGTAGGACTAACACAACGTATTGACACAAGCAAGATTAACACAACGTATTGACACAAGCAAGATTAACACAACGTATTGACACAAGCAGAATTAACACAAGCAAGATTAACACAATAACACCCCTGACTGCTTCTGAGCAAGATTTATTTAGTAAATTATTTTATTTTTCTTGTTTAGCTCTTTACTCGATAGGTCCAGAAATAAACAAGACTTTAAGCCTAACCACGTTAAACAAGTCAGTAACCCAGATATACTTTTAATCAACTCTATAACTTTAAAAGTTTATCAGAAGACTACGGGGTTGGAACTTCCGAGTTACAAAACCAGGCCTCAGAACCGTACTTGATAACAACTATAAGCCGAAATGATAACAGCGTCAGACCCAATACAAGAAACAATAATAAGTTTAAATAGAATATTAAAACAATATTTTAATATAACAAAACTGGATGAATATTATTATACCTTTAATAAAACACACTTTTAATTAAAGAGGAAAATGTTTTTTTTTTTCTGTTTTTGTGTTTAAAAAACAACAACCGAACCTAGCACTCCCTCTATCTCATTTGACTGGCATTTAGTGTTAGCTCTGTCTATATCGTCTGGAAAATTAGTAAGTCGTTATTCACGGCAGAACAACTTCGTGGGTTTTTGGTACGTGGCGGTTGCGTAAGAAATTACGAACCTTCACGTGTATTACCTTCTCTTCCAGGACAAAAGTTGTGGCGTAAATAATGATTAATGCTATTTTATTACTTGAATAACATTTGGAAAGCGCCATCTGTTTGCTTGGTAATCCAGGTGTGACCTTCTAAATGCACAATTTAAATTTGTATCATTAAGAGCACATCAGTCTGCACCTGCCTAAAAGTAAAGCTACTAATACTGACAATAAAAGTATTAGATAGAATTACACTAAAAGCGAGCACCCGTACACGGAAGTTTTGTTTCATTTGTTCGGAGTTTAAAAAAAAAAAAAATGTAACTGTTCTATGAAAATAAATCACTCTTTCAAAAAAGAACGAACTCTTCTTATTGGTGTGTTTGTTTTTTGTTTTTGAATTTCGTGCAAAGTTACACGAGGGCTATATGCGCTAGAAGTCCCTAATTTAGCAATGTAAGACTAGAAGGAAAGCAGCTAGTGTCCCTAATTTAGCAGTGTAAGACTAGAAGGAAAGCAGCTAGTGTCCCTAATTTAGCAGTGTAAGACTAGAAGGAAAGCAGCTAGTCGTCACCATCGACCGCCATCTCTTGGGCTAATCTTTTATCAGCGAATAGTGGGATTGATCGTAATTTTATAACGTTCACACAGCTGAAAGGGCAAGTATGTTTAGTGTGACGGGAATTCGAACCTGTGCCCCTCAGTTTACCATGCCGGGCTTAGAAGTATTAAGAGATGTTATGCTAAAATATCACAATAACGTGAGCTATAAAGCAAATTATATTGTCTTTATAACATTTTGTGAAATAAAAACAATTTTTATTTTTATAAGAAGACGTATAATTATGTTCGTTTTATCGTCTAAAGGCAGTAAGACAATAATTCGACAGGACTTGTCTAAAAAATACATTATTTTTGAAATTTAAACAAACCCCGAAACAAGCAGTGTTTCGTATCAAATCACTGTAGTTATAGAATAGGCAGGAGGAATATATCTTGCTAAAAACATGATTCGTTTGTTTGTTTTTGAAACTTTGTGCAAAGTTGCTCGAGATACATCGGCGCTAGTGGTTTGTTTAATTTGTTTTTTTTTAATTTCGCGCAAAGCTACACGAGGGCTCTCTGCGCTAGCCGTCCCTAATTTAGCAGTGTAAGACTAGAAGGAAAGCAGCTAATAATTACCACCCACCGCCAACTCTTGAGCTACTCTTTTACCAAAGAATAATGGGATTGACCGTCACATCATAATGCCTCCACCCACGGCTGAAAGGCCGAGCATGGTTGGTGAGACAGGGATTCGAACCAGGGACCCTCGTATTAGGAGTCGAACGTCTTAACTCATATGGACAAGTGGTCCTTAATTTAGAAATGATAGACTAGAAGGAAGGTAACTAGTTAACACCATTTGCTATTAACTCTTGGGCTACTTTTATTTTACGCATCAAATCATAACGCCCGCACAGTTGAAAGAGCAAGCATATTTGATGACGAAGGGATTCAAATTCGCGAACCGCAACTTGCAAGTCGAATATTCTAACTACCAAGTAAGAACATTGGTAATCGCAGTAGATATACCCTGGTGGTAAGGATAGTAGAAATGCATCTTCTATCAGATTTAAACTTCAAAATCTCATGTATGAATTTAAATTGGACATAATAATTATACGAGTTTACAAATAACGTATCTCCTCTAAAACTACCACACACTGTCTGCAGAGGTGAGTGCATCAGAAAAAAACAGAACAGGTTTCGATGCCTGCAGTAGGTAGAGAACAGGTAAGTTCTTTGTATACTTTTGCGCTCAATAAGAAATAAACAAAACCTACTGCGGATTATTGTTGGAAAGTGGAAGGTTAACACAGTTGACAATACAGAGAAAGACCTGCTATTCATTAGCTCAGCTGTCACTGTGGTAACGTATCACTCTGGACAACATCGTAATACCTGTGAGGAAAAACAAGAAATCATTTATTTTCAAAATTTCAGAAATGTATACACCACCGAACCATTTCCCTGTTAAAACAGTAACTAAGTTGTATAACGGATCAGTTAAAACAGTCACTAACTTGTATAAAGAATCAGTTAAAACAGTTACTGCCTTGTATAACGGATCAGCTAAAACAGTCACTAACTTGTATAAAGAATCAGTTAAAACAGTTACTGACTTGTATAAAGAATCAGTTAAAACAGTTACTGACTTGTATAAGGGATCAGTTAAAACAATTACTGACTTGTATAAGGGATCAGTTAAAACAGTTACTGACTTGTATAAGGAATCAGTTAAAACAGTTACTGACTTGCATAAGGGATCAGTTAAAACAGTTACTGACTTGTATAAAGAATCAGATGAAACAGTTACTGCCTTGTATAACGGATCAGCTAAAACAGTCACTAACTTGTATAAAGAATCAGTTAAAACAGTCACTAACTTGTATAAAGAATCAGTTAAAACAGTTACTGACTTGTATAAGGGACCAGTTAAAACAATTACTGACTTGTATAAGGGATCAGTTAAAACAGTTACTGACTTGTATAAGGAATCAGTTAAAACAGTTACTGACTTGCATAAGGGATCAGTTAAAACAGTTACTGACTTGTATAAAGAATCAGATGAAACAGTTACTGACTTGCATAAGGGATCAGTTAAAACAGTTATTAAATTGTATAAAAAATCGCTTAAACATATATGTAAAACGGTTGGTTTGGGTTGGGTAAATTTTTACGTAGAGGAGCGAACAACGTTTCGACCTGCTTCGGCCATCGTCAGGTTCACAAAGAAAGAAAGAGGATACTGACCGATAGATGAACTCATGTTTGAAGTGGGTTGTGTAACTGAGTGTAGGAATGTAGAGGGCGTGCTTAGTTGCTAGATTATATTTATTAATATAGGTATAAAGGCGTTCCTTTGCATTGGTTTATTTTGGGCTTGAGTTGTTGTATGGGTAAGGCGTTTTTAATTTTGCATTTGTTTCTTTATTTAGTATTTGAGTGTTTTCTATGGTTATGCTGTGTTTATTTGATTTGCAGTGTTCGAAAACTTGTGAAAATTACTTTTTGTGTTCCTGGAATCTGGTTTCCATTTTTCTACTTGTTTCTCCAATATAGAAGTCGTGGCAGTTATCACATTGTATTTTATAAATAATGTTGGTGTTGTGTTTGTCAGTGTAGTTTTTACATAGTATAAACCTTAGTTTTGTGCCTGGTTTTTGAATAAATTTGGTATTAACCGGAATGTCATATTTTGTTACTAGTTTCTGTCAAATGTTGGTTATTTTTCTGCTGATGTTGGGAATATATGGTATGCAGCAGTATATGGTTTCGTGATTTTTTTAATTCGTGGGATATATTTACTTTTGTTGGTTGATTTTGCTTTTTGCCTACGTGTGTGCGTATAATGTTTTCTACAGTTTGTGGAGGAAACTTATTGATGTTGATGAAGTATTGCTTTATTTTGTAAATTTGTTGTTAATTTTATCTGGTTAGCATAGTTTTATGGCTGTGTTTATTTGGTTTCTTAGTATGTTGAGTTTTTGTTTTGTTTCATGTGCTGAGTCCCAAGGAATGTATAGTCCAGTATGGGTGATTTTTCGGTGGATTTCTGTTTTGAATTGTGTGTCGGTTCTTGTAATTTTGAGGTTAAGAAATGATATTTGATTGCTTTCTTCCTGTTCACATGTGAAGTTAATGTTGGGATGTATAGAGTTAATGTGATTGAAAAAATTAAGTATGTGTTCTGTAGATTTGAATCCCGCAACCGTGTCATCTACATATCTGTACCAGTATAGTGGTGGATGTAATGCTGTGTTAATTGCTTGTGTTTCAACTTGTGTTTTAAAATATTGGCTAGAACTGGTGATACTGGGTTGCCCATGTTTAGGCCTTTTGTTTGTATATAGTTGTGGTTGTTGAACATAAAGTTTGTCTTCATCGTGGTGAATTCTATGAGGGTTGCTAATTGGTTGCTGGGAATTTCTGTTAATGGGTTGGGGTCTCGGATATAGAGTTCTCAGGCTATCTTGCAGGCTTCAGTGGTTGTAACTTCTGTAAAGAGGGATATAACATCGAAACTGGCCATTAAGGCTTTATGATTAAGTTGATTAAGATTAGACTTGAAATTAAATGAGTCCTTGATGAATGAGCTGGCTGATGTTACATATTTGGAGAATGCCCATGCTATGTATTTACCAAGATTGTAATTAAACGATTCATATGTGGACATTATTGGTCGTAATGGACAATCTGGTTTATGAGGTTTGGGGATGCCGTATATTTGCGGTGTGCGTGAGTCGGTTTTACGTAGGTAGGAATAACGTGTTTGTGAAATTGTGTTGGCTTTTTTCATTTTTAGTAGTAATTTGTTCAGCTGCGTCTCGTGTGTCTTTGTTGGATTTGTGTGTATTGGTTTAAATTTGTTCGTGTCTGATAGAATGTTCTTCATTTTTTGGATGTATTCATTCGTGTTCATTATGACTATAGCGTTACCTTTATCTGCTTTTAGAATTTTTATGTTTTTGTCTTGTTTTAGGTTTTTAATGGAATTAATGTCTCTTTTTGTAAGATTGTTTTTTAGTTTTCTGTTTTGTGAAATTATGTTGATGGTTTTGTGAGAAAATTCTTTGAAAAATCGTTTAAGATGTTGTTTTTAGATGCTTCTGGAAAATCGATTAAACAACTTGCAAAAAGAATCGGTTAAAACAATTGTTAATTTGTATCAAGAATAAGTTAAAACAGTCACTAACTTACATAAAGAATCATTTAAAACAGTCACTAACTTGTATAATGGATCAGTTAAAACAGTTACTAACTTGTATAACAAATCAATTAAAACAGTTACTAATTTGTATAACGGATAAGTTAAAACAGTTAGTAACTTGTATAAAGGATCAGTTAAAACAGTTACTAAGTTCTATAAGGAATTAGTTAAAACAGTTACTAACTTGTATAGAGGATCAGTTAAAACAGTTATTAATTTGTATAAAGAATCGGTTAAACAATCGCTAACTTCCATAAAGAATAGGTTAAAACAGTCACTAACTTGCAAAAAGAATCGGTTAAAACAGTAATTAATTTGCATAAAAAATTGGTTAAGACAGTCACTAACTTGTATGACGGATCAAATAAAACAGTTAGTAACTTGTATAAAGGATAAGTTAAAACAGTTACTAACTTGTATAAAGGATCAGTTATAACAGTTATTAATTTGTATAAAGAATCAGTTAAAACAATAACAAACGTGTATAAATGACCGGTTAAAACAGTTATTAATTTCTATAAAGAATCGGTAAAACAGTGACTTATTTGTATAAAGGATCAGTTAAAACAGTCACTGTGTTGTATAAAGAATCAGATAAAACAGTCACTAACTTGTATAAATGACCACAAATAATCAAAAGATGACCAATACCACGCACGTCTTTCTTATACAAGGTAATAATATGACATGGTTGACTTATGATTTTCAGTCTGAGCATGTGGAATAAATGACCAGTTTAGAAACCTCTCTGCTTAAAGTACAGCGTCGGTCATTTTCAATTACTGAACACGGAAAAGAAATCTCGTTTCCTCTAATTTTATTAAATCCATGTGCGAAATGATTCTTTTTTATCGTGTGCACTAGTTTCAAAACAACCACTTTTTTTTTTCTCTTTACAGGTTGGGCTGTGGGTGAGGGGGATAATCTTAGAGCATCAACTCTATTGCCGTCAATACATTGATTCTCCTCACCGTTACAGAGGTTGTGCGTGGCATTTGATTGGTTGTCGTGCAGCGTAGAGGAAGCACTGGACAGGAGCCAACCAGTCAAACCCATAACCAACGACTTTGTTCAAATAACAGGATTGGCTGTCACCTCTATAACGCACCTACAGCGCATATGGAGCAAGTTAAGTACTACAACTTTGAACCCAAAGGTTCTTATCATGTTGTTAAAGTTAAGCAACAAGACTATGTTTTAAACAAACTATAACACTATGTAACACAAATTTTGTTCCTGGACAGCATATGTTATTTCTTAAATGCTTATGTTGTAAGAGTACAGAAAACTGCCATTATTCCCTTCAAACTTTGCTTTTGTGACCTGGATAATGAAATTTAGAAATTAACCTATTTTCTATGTAAAAACGGCAAATTTTCACATTTTCATTTACATAAGGTCTGAATAAAACAACATATGAATAAAAAATTTACATGTATTTATACTAACATTATAGAAAAATGAACATAAATGTTTAGAAGTGAGCAGTTTTTCGAGATTTGCGACTGTAATGTAAATCAATTTCGTGTATCAGCCCCAAATATAGTTTCCCATCATGTTTTTATTATACACTCCTTGGTAGCGGCGCTCAAAGTCCAGTATATCTTGGTGAAAGCGCTCGCCTTGCTCCTCTGAGTATGCTCCCATGTTCTCCTTGAATTTATCAAGATGAGCGTAAAAGATATGGACTTTCAGGGACATCCTGCAGCCCATTTTACCGTAGTTCTTCACGAGAGCCTCAACCAGTTCCACATAATTTTTGGCCTTGTGACTACCCAAAAGCCCCGAATCACTGCGACAAAGCTGCCCCAAGCTTATTTTTTCTTTCTACTGAGCTTCTTGGGGAATTCTGTGCACTCCAGGATCTTCTTTATTTGTGGTCCAACGAAGACACCAGCTTTGACCTTTGCCTCAGACAGCTTAGGGAAGAAGTCTCGAAGGTACTTGAAGGTTTCAGACTCCTTATCAAGAGCTGTGACAAATTGTTTTATAAGACTCAATTTTATGTGCAATGGTAGGAGCAACACCTTCTGGAGGTCCACTAGTGGCTCACACTTGACATTGTGCCTCCCCACAGAGAAGTTGGTCCGTTGTGGCTAGTATTGTAGTGCCGCTGGCTGCGATGTCCCTGCTATCCCAAAGGCAAAAATAACAAGGAACGTTGGTAAAGCCTCCTTGGAAACACATCAGAAATGCCACCATTTTGAAGTCTCCGATATCCTCCCAGCCATATTCATCATATCTCAAGGCTTCTAGCAAGGTATTGACACTGTTGTATTTCTCCTCGAGGTGCACCGAATGAGCCAGGGGAAGAGACGGATACTTATTCCCGTCTTACAGCTTTGAGGCTTCTGGATGAGCTATCAATGAAGAGGCGCCGCTCGTTCAGGTTACAGGCAATTCAAATTGCCTCGCAAAGACCGGATGGATACATTATGACAAAAACAGAGCTCATCTTGACGAGTAAAGCAGCTTAATAAATGTCGGTAACGCTTCTTCTGGCTTGTGACTTGCACGCTTTCATCTAACAATCCCACTCCTTGAGCCTAGATGTCATTGAGGTCTCTTTGGTTATGGTAGTCTGGGTTTCTCTCACCAGCTGCACCTCTGAAATTGTAATCTGGATCTTCAACGTCTAGCACCTCTTCTGATTTGCTGTTCTCTTCTGAGGATGGCTGCTTTCTCTCTAGCGGAGTGGGTACAGGGAGCTCAGGGTAGTGTGGCACTCGGGCGATGGATGCTGGAAGGTCCGGATACATGATAGCAGATGCATTCTTGCCAGCCCGACATTTGGAAGGGTCCACCACGCAAAAATAGCAATTGCTTGAGTGGTCAGTGGGTTCACGCCAAATTCTTGGAAAAGCGAACTTCATGGCTCTCTTTTCCCCTCTGAATCTCCCTGGAATGTTCTGGAAATTAGGTAAATTTGAAAATTTCATTTCCCAGGTCACAAAAGCAAAGTTTGAAGAGAAAAATAGGTCTTTTCCATTTACTTTAGGCATAAGCAATTGGGAAATAACACATTCTGTCCAGGAACAAGAAAAAGTAAACATTTTGTAATCAGGTAAGTGTATTCACCTTCGCTGGTTTGACGTTCTTGTATCACGTTCCGTCTCTCCTATTGTTTGAAGTCAGTAATGTTTCACGACTGTTAATTTTAATTGTTTGTGAATATTTACCAAGTCCTATCACTGGAAAAACATTACATAAAAGTTTTGCAACTAAATGGCCTAAAATAAAATAAAAACGAGTACTTCTTTAAAAGAACGTCCGCGATATGTATGTAATTTTGAAATCATAACATTTTATAAAAGAAAATTAAGAAATGGTATATTAGAACAGGTGAAAGAAGTCAATGATTGGTTTGTACGTTTTTTTTAATTTCGCGCAATTCTACACGAGGGCTATATGCACAAGCTGTTTCTAATTTTGCAGTGTATGACTAGAGGGAAGGCAAATAGTAATCACCACCGATCGCCAACTCTTGGACTACTCTTTTACCAACAAATAGTGAGATTGACCGTGACATTATAATGCCCACAAGGCTGAAATGACGAGCATGTTTGGTGTGACGGAGATTCGAACCCGCGACTCTCGCATTACGAGTCCAGCTCCCTAACCCTTTAGCCATGCCGGGCCTAATTAACATACAAAAAATGCTTTAAACTAGGGTAAAAAATTATATGAATTTTAAGTAGTGAAAACGTTTAGCAGGTATAGCACAAAATGTTATAAAGGGATGTGAACTGTGGACTTCAAAACAGATAATATTAAATTAGTTAGCGACCAAAACTAAGTTTCGTTTGAAAAAATACTAACTTCGCTACCTTCAACTACAAACTGCTTTTTATTTAACAGATGAAAATGAAAAAAAATATGAGGTCGTGTTTTCGTTGCTAGTTAAATGATTGGTTTTGTCTTGTTGTAACTTTCCATGGAAAGTATGAGGTCGTGTTTTCTTTGTTACTTAAATGATTGGTTTTGTTCTGTTGTAACTTTCCATGGAAAGTATGAGGTATTTTCGTTGCTAGTTAAATGATTGTTTTTCTTCTCTTATAACTTTTCATGGAAAAGTTGGAGGTCGTGTTCTCTTTGTTACTTAATTATTGGTTTTCTCCTGTTGAAACTTTTCATGGGAAAGTATGATTTTCTGGTTTTCTTTGCTAGTTAAATAAGTGTTGTTTTCTCCTGTTGTAACTTTTCGTGAGAAAGAAAGCTGATGTACCAGTCGTGACCAGCTGTCTAGTGTCGGGACTGTGAATCCGAAATTATAAGGTTTGCGTTCTCTTGCCGGAAGGTAGCGCTCCTTCCTTTAGGGTATGCTGTTATAAAATTAACATTCAGTTTCCACAATTTCACAGAGTAGCACAAGAGTTGGCTGTGGGTAGTGATGATCATAGCTGTATTCTATAATTTCAATATTAGGTATAGATAATGCAGATAATTTTTCTGTACTGTCTATCGCGAATATCGGAAAAGGAACAAACAAACAGCTCACTGACGTTCCAGTGATAATATCGAGGATATATAAGTCTAAAGTTCGGGGTTCGATCCCTGAGTTGAGTACAGCTGTTGTGCAGCTTTTTGTATGACAGAAAACAAACAGTATAAACGAATCATTAAAATTAGAATAACGTTTGATTGTGAGTTCAATTATTTGAAGATGATCGTCTGGCCATAGATCAATCTGTTTGGGAGCTTCTGGCTGGATCTCGCAATGTCTGACGGTTATCAGGACGGAGGGTCGCTGGTTCAAGTCCCCCTTACCACCCCACATGCTCGCCCTTTCAGTTGTCTTTATAGAGGCAGTATAATTAATGTAACAGTCAATCTCTGGTGAAAGATTAGCCTGATATTTGGCTGTGGGTGGTTTCAAGTAGTTGCCTTCCCACCAGTTTATGTTTGTTAAATTAAGGATGACCAGCGCAGACAGCCGTCGAGTACCTTTCACGCGACATTCAAAACAAACCAAATTTATCCCCTAATTACTTTCTAATCACAAACCGTTTTCATTCGCTAAAAACAAAATGTTCTCTTCAACTTATTCGTTATTTAATCACAAATTATTGAGTTTCAGTTATTTTCAATGCTCACTTTTCCCTAATATAACAATATAGTTAACAGTACTTTAGATTAAATTCATGCTTATAAGACTATGAAGAATGCTCCATATCAGCTCAGAAAGTAATCCTGACATGTCTTTTGTCTCTTTCTGGGGTCAAGAGTATAATTTACAGCGTGGGATCGAAACAAAACTTGTTGTACATTTGGAGATTAAGCGATATTCGCTTTAACATTTAAAGTATGACGCATATTTTATAATTTATGGCAGAGTTTCCCAAAATGTGGGGTGTGCACCCTTCCCACGGAGTGCAAATAATCTCTCAGGGAAGGAGATGCGATAATTAAGAGAGTAAATTGTGCCATACTTTAAAATTAATAGTTTTAATGTACTTCTAATTAGTGAAAATTATAAATAATTACCCCAACATATATAGCCCCCCTTATTAAGTAATAACTAATTACCACAACACATATAGCTGGTGTGTATTAAATAATAACTAATTACCACAACACACATAGCACCCGTGTATTAAATAATAACTAATTACCACAACACATATAGCTGGTGTGTATTAAATAATAACTAATTACCACAACACACATAGCACCGTGTATTAAATAATAACTAATTACCACAACACATATAGCACCCGTGTATTAAATAATAACTAATTACCACAACACACATAGCACCCGTGTATTAAATAATAACTAATTACCACAACACACATAGCACCCGTGTATTAAATAATAACTAATTACCACAACACATATAGCACCCGTGTATTAAATAATAACTAATTACCACAACACATATAACACCGTGTATTAAATAATAACTAATTACCACAACACACATAGCACCCGTGTATTAAATAATAACTAATTACCACAACACACATAGCACCCGTGTATTAAATAATAACTAATTACCACAACACACATAGCACCGTTGTATTAAATAATAACTAATTACCACAACACATATAGCTCCCGTGTATTAAATAATAACTAATTACCACAACACATATAGCACCCGTGTATTAAATAATAACTAATTACCACAACACATATAGCACCCGTGTATTAAATAATAACTAATTACCACAACACACATAGCACCGTTGTATTAAATAATAACTAATTACCACAACACACATAGCACCGTTGTATTAAATAATAACTAATTACCACAACACACATAGCACCCGTGTATTAAATAATAACTAATTACCACAACACATATAGCTCCCGTGTATTAAATAATAACTAATTACCACAACACATATAGCACAGTTGTATTAAATAATAACTAATTACCACAACACATATAGCACCCGTGTATTAAATAATAACTAATTACCACAACACAGATAGCACCATTGTATTAAATAATAACTAATTACCACAACACATATAGCACCCGTGTATTAAATAATAACTAATTACCAGAACACATATAGCACCCGTGTATTAAATAATAACTAATTACCACAACACACATAGCACCGTTGTATTAAATAATAACTAATTACCACAACACACATAGCACCGTTGTATTAAATAATAACTAATTACCAGAACACATATAGCACCCGTGTATTAAATAATAACTAATTACCACAACACACATAGCACCGTTGTATTAAATAATAACTAATTACCACAACACACATAGCTGGTGTGTATTAAATAATAACTAATTACCACAACACATATAGCACCCGTATATTAAATAATAACTAATTACCACAACACATATAGCTCCCGTGTATTAAATAATAACTAATTACCACAACACATATAGCACCGTTGTATTAAATAATAACTAATTACCACAACACACATAGCACAGTTGTATTAAATAATAACTAATTACCACAACACATATAGCACCCGTGTATTAAATAATAACTAATTACCACAACACATATAGCACCCGTGTATTAAATAATAACTAATTACCACAACACATATAGCACTCGTGTATTAAATAATAACTAATTACCACAACACATATAGCACCCGTGTATTAAATAATAACTAATTACCAGAACACATATAGCACCATTGTATTAAATAATAACTAATTACCACAACACACATAGCTGGTGTGTATTAAATAATAACTAATTACCACAACACACATAGCACCCGTGTATTAAATAATAACTAATTACCAGAACACATATAGCACCCGTGTATTAAATAATAACTAATTACCAGAACACACATAGCACCGTTGTATTAAATAATAACTAATTACCAGAACACATATAGCACCGTTGTATTAAATAATAACTAATTACCACAACACACATAGCACCCGTGTATTAAATAATAACTAATTACCAGAACACATATATCATCCGTGTATTAAATAATAACTAATTACCACAACACACATAGCACCCGTGTATTAAATAATAACTAATTACCACAACACACATAGCACCCGTGTATTAAATAATAACTAATTACCACAACACACATAGCACCCGTGTATTAAATAATAACTAATTACCACAACACACATAGCTCCCGTGTATTAAATAATAACTAATTACCAGAACACATATAGCACCATTGTATTAAATAATAACTAATTACCACAACACACAAAGCACTCGTGTATTAAATAATAACTAATTACCACAACACACATAGCTCCCGTGTATTAAATAATAACTAATTACCACAACACATATAGCACCGTTGTATTCAATAATAACTAATTACCACAACACACATAGCACCGTTGTATTAAATAATAAATAATTACCACAACACATATAGCACCCGTGTATTAAATAATAACTAATTACCACAACACACATAGCACCCGTGTATTAAATAATAACTAATTACCACAACACATATAGCACCCGTGTATTAAATAATAACTAATTACCACAACACACATAGCACCGTGTATTAAATAATAACTAATTACCACAACACACATAGCACCGTTGTATTAAATAATAACTAATTACCACAACACATATAGCACCCGTGTATTAAATAATAACTAATTACCACAACACACATAGCACCGTTGTATTAAATAATAACTAATTACCACAACACACATAGCACCATTGTATTAAATAATAACTAATTACCACAACACACATAGCACCCGTGTATTAAATAATAATTAATTACCACAACACACATAGCACCGTTGTATTAAATAATAACTAATTACCACAACACATATAGCACCCGTGTATTAAATAATAACTAATTACCACAACGCACATAGCACCGTTGTATTAAATAATAACTAATTACCACAACACAGATAGCACCATTGTATTAAATAATAACTAATTGCCACAACACACATAGCACCCGTGTATTAAATAATAACTAATTACCACAACACATATAGCACCGTGTATTAAATAATAACTAATTACCACAACACATATAGCTGGTGTGTATTAAATAATAACTAATTACCACAACACACATAGCACCCGTGTATTAAATAATAACAAATTACCACAACACACATAGCACCCGTGTATTAAATAATAACTAATTACCACAACACACATAGCACCCGTGTATTAAATAATAACTAATTACCACAACACATGTAGCACCCGTGTATTAAATAATAACTAATTACCACAACACACATAGCTGGTGTGTATTAAATAATAACTAATTACCACAACACACATAGCACCGTTGTATTAAATAATAACTAATTACCACAACACATATAGCTGGTGTGTATTAAATAATAACTAATTACCACAACACACATAGCACCCGTGTATTAAATAATAACTAATTACCACAACACAGATAGCACCATTGTATTAAATAATAACTAATTACCACAACACACATAGCACTCGTGTATTAAATAATAACTAATTACCACAACACTTATAGCACCCGTGTATTAAATAATAACTAATTACCACAACACATATAGCTGGTGTGTATTAAATAATAACTAATTACCACAACACACATAGCACCCGTGTATTAAATAATAACTAATTACCACAACACACATAGCACCCGTGTATTAAATAATAACTAATTACCACAACACATATAGCACCCGTGTGTTAAATAATAACTAATTACCACAACACATATAGCTCCCGTGTATTAAATAATAACTAATTACCACAACACACATAGCACCCGTGTATTAAATAATAACTAATTACCACAACACACATAGCACCGTTGTATTAAATAATAACTAATTACCACAACACATATAGCTGGTGTGTATTAAATAATAACTAATTACCACAACACACATAGCACCCGTGTATTAAATAATAACTAATTACCACAACACAGATAGCACCATTGTATTAAATAATAACTAATTACCACAACACACATAGCACTCGTGTATTAAATAATAACTAATTACCACAACACTTATAGCACCCGTGTATTAAATAATAACTAATTACCACAACACATATAGCTGGTGTGTATTAAATAATAACTAATTACCACAACACACATAGCACCCGTGTATTAAATAATAACTAATTACCACAACACATATAGCACCCGTGTGTTAAATAATAACTAATTACCACAACACATATAGCTGGTGTGTATTAAATAATAACTAATTACCACAACACACATAGCACCCGTGTATTAAATAATAACTAATTACCACAACACACATAGCACCCGTGTATTAAATAATAACTAATTACCACAACACACATAGCACCCGTGTATTAAATAATAACTAATTACCACAACACATGTAGCACCCGTGTATTAAATAATAACTAATTACCACAACACACATAGCTGGTGTGTATTAAATAATAACTAATTACCACAACACACATAGCACCGTTGTATTAAATAATAACTAATTACCACAACACATATAGCTCCCGTGTATTAAATAATAACTAATTACCACAACACACATAGCACCCGTGTATTAAATAATAACTAATTACCACAACACATATAGCACCCGTGTGTTAAATAATAACTAATTACCACAACACATATAGCTCCCGTGTATTAAATAATAACTAATTACCACAACACACATAGCACCCGTGTATTAAATAATAACTAATTACCACAACACACATAGCACCGTTGTATTAAATAATAACTAATTACCAGAACACATATAGCACCCGTATATTAAATAATAACTAATTACCACAACACATATAGCACCGTTGTATTAAATAATAACTAATTACCACAACACACATAGCACCGTTGTATTAAATAATAACTAATTACCACAACACATATAGCTCCCGTGTATTAAATAATAACTAATTACCACAACACACATAGCACCCGTGTATTAAATAATAACTAATTACCACAACACATATAGCACCCGTGTGTTAAATAATAACTAATTACCACAACACATATAGCTCCCGTGTATTAAATAATAACTAATTACCACAACACACATAGCACCCGTGTATTAAATAATAACTAATTACCACAACACACATAGCACCGTTGTATTAAATAATAACTAATTACCACAACACATATAGCTCCCGTGTATTAAATAATAACTAATTACCACAACACATATAGCACCCGTGTGTTAAATAATAACTAATTACCACAACACATATAGCTCCCGTGTATTAAATAATAACTAATTACCACAACACACATAGCACCCGTGTATTAAATAATAACTAATTACCAGAACACATATAGCACCCGTGTATTAAATAATAACTAATTACCACAACACATATAGCACCCGTGTATTAAATAATAACTAATTACCAGAACACACATAGCACCGTGTATTAAATAATAACTAATTACCAGAACACATATAGCTGGTGTGTATTAAATAATAACTAATTACCACAACACATATAGCACCGTTGTATTAAATAATAACTAATTACCACAACACACATAGCACCCGTGTATTAAATAATAACTAATTACCAGAACACACATAGCACCGTTGTATTAAATAATAACTAATTACCAGAACACATATATCACCGTTTATTATATCTTCCTAATTATCTTGCACTTTGATTTATTTAAAAAATTAAATAAGAGGGAGGCGCTCTGAAAAAGCCAATTTATTAAAGAGGGCGTGTGACAAACACTTGGGAAGTGTTGTGTTACGATACTGTTATTATATGAAGCACTGTTTAGTTGTGCATCATAACAGAATAGCCGTGTAGAGAAGCAAATACATTTATCACCCAATGAGTCTGAAATCAAATACATTTATCACCCAATGAGTCTGAAATCAAATACATTTATCACCCAGTGAGTCTGAAATCAAATACATTTATCACCCAATGAGTCTGAAATCGCTTTTATTTATTGCACACGTTTCACTGATTTATTTCTCACATGCATTCGATATCCAAATATTAGGGTTATTAGTTTGTGTTCTCAAAAATAATTGTCCCCCAGTGACTCAGCGGTATGTCTGCGGACTTACAACGCTAAAATCCGAGTTTCGATACCCATAGTGGACAGAGCACAGATAGCCCATTGTGTAGCTTTGTGCTTAATTCTAAACAACAACAACAAAAATAATTCTTGGAATTATGTTGTTATTTATACACAATACGGATTTCCTCATGATTTCTAATAAAACAATATTTTCTAAATTCTTTTACGTATTGCAGACTTCCTGTTGTTTAAGTACAAAGCTGCCCCGTGGGTGGTGACAACCACAGGAATCGATTTCCAAATTCTGGTGTTTTACGATCTTAAACTTACTGTTGAACTACCTGTGGGCGTTTAGTAACAGCTAATGACGACACTAACACTTCTGAGTTGACGTACGCGTATTTCAGTTATTTTATTCGACTAATGGTGACTGCTCATATACTTGTTATTATGTTCATAAAAAGGTAAAATTTATGCATGTGTTACATTCTACAAGAAGTTGAAAGCTGATATAGTTCAAAACGTTGTCCTATATCATAAAAGACGTATTTAGCTTTTCACCCATTCAGCCTCATGTAAACCATGAAACGACACAGGTCTCTTTCTCCCCTCAAATTTCTTGTAGCTCTTGAACTCACTGTCGAGGTTGAAAACTACCAGTAGCGCCTACAACACATCGGCGCACTTTACCCTTTCTAATAACAGCGTTGTCTCAAAGAGTTCCAACGGGAATCAACCCTGTGACAAAAACGATAATATGGCACTATGTATAGGTAATGGGAAACTTCCTTCGCCCCAGGGGTCGGAGCCGGCTAGATAAAAAGATGTGGGCGCCACGAGGGCCTGGGAACTTGGCGCTCGTGCTTCGCGTAACAGGTGGCGTGTTCGTCTTTTTAAGCGTGCCTTTTCTAATTTAATATCGCGTCCTTGAACTTACCTTTAGCATCCGGTCTTTTGTTCGTTTTTTTTTTTTCAGGTGTCTCTACTCTTTAGAAAAGTATAACAAGGTTCTCGACTTGTCCTAATGTATCATTGTGTACATTTATTAAATGTCTTACGAACGAACCTTGGAGTTATAATTTGCTGCTATCGAAGAAAACATCGCAGAAAATATTGGATGAACCTAGTGTCATAAATATTTCAGCTCCATCTCATAAATTATTGAAATACGTGAAAAAAGTATATACGTCACTCACAATTTTTGAGACCAGGAAACTTTTTTCTCTTGAAAAAATCCAACGTCATGAATTATTACACCGCACGAACTGGAAAGCTTGGAAATGAAATTCTTAGAAACTTCCTAAGTGTTCTCAGAATAAGTCACATTTCTCTCTAGCCTTCTGAGTTGTTATGACAGAAGTTCTATGTTAGGTACGTTGGAAAAACATACACTCAAACGATGTCTTAATATTGGGTATTAAAAATATCCAAACGGGAATATCTCTTGCCCTTTAAAAACTAGAAAAAAAAAGAAATATGGATCAACATGGGGTTCAAGTACTATCCAAAAATAGATCTGCAGGAAGGTGTACTTCAGTCATGGTTGGCAAAGTGGGTAGTGGTGGATTTAAGGTTGTGTGGGCCCTACATTCGATGTAATTTTACATAGAATAAAATTATCAATGATCAGTGATGACGAGAAAACGCACTTGTAGAGAAAAATATACATGTAAAAACGGTTTGTTTGGGTTGAGAAAAAATTTTATGTAGAGGAGCGAACAACGTTTCGACCTGCTTCGGTCATCGTCAGCTTCACAAAGAAAGAAAGAGAATACTGACCGATAGATGAACTCATGTTTGAAGTGGGTTGTGTAACTGAGTGTAGTAATGTAGAGGACGTGTTTAGATGTTTGATTATATTTATTAATATAGGTATAAAGGTGTTCCTTTATATTGGTTTATTTTGGGCTTGAGTTGTTGTATGAGTAAGGCTTTTTTAATGTTGCGTTTCTTTCTTTATTTAGTATTTGGGTGTTTTCTATGGTATTGTTATGTTTATTTGATTTGCAGTGTTCGAAAACGTGTAAAAATTACTTTTTGTGTTCTTTGAATCTGGTTTCCATTTTTCTACTTGTTTCTCCAATAGAGAAGTCGTGGCAGTTATCACATTGTATTTTATAAATAATGTTGGTGTGGTGTTTGTCAGTGTAGTTTTTACAGAGTATAGACCTCAGTTTTGTGCCTGGTTTTTGAATAAATTTGGTATTAACTGGAATGTCATATTTTGTTACTAGTTTTTGCCAAATGTTGGTTATTTGTCTGCTTAGGTTGGGAATATATGGTATGCAGTCGTATATGGTTTCGTGCATTTTTGATTCGTGAGATATATTTACTTTTGTTGGTTGATTTTCCTTTTTGTCTACGTGTGTGCGTATAATGTTTTCTACGGTTTGTGGGGGAAACTTATTGATGTTAATGAAGTATTGTTTGTTTTTTTATTTTGTAAATGACCCGGCATGGCCAAGCGTGTTAAGGCGTGCGACTCGTAATCTGAGGGTCGCGGGTTCGCATCCCCATCGCGCCAAATATGCTCGCCTTTTAGCCGTGGGGGCGTTATAATGTGACGGTCAATCCCACTATTCGTTGGTAAAAGAGTAGCCCAAGAGTTGGCGGTGGGTGGTGATGACTAGCTGCCTTCCCTCAAGTCTTACACTGCTAAATTAGTGACGGCTAGCACAGATAGCCCTCGAGTAGCTTTGTGCGAAATTCAAAAACAAAACAAACAAGCAAACTATTTTGCAAATTCGTCGTTAATTTTATCTGGTGAGCATAGTTTTATGGCTGTATTTATTTGGTTTCTTAGTACGTTGAGTTTTTGTTTTGTTTCATGTGTTGAGTCCCAACCCAAACCAGCCGTTTTCACATATGTAAAATTGCCAATGGGCTCCCATTAAGACCACGGGTTCTGGGGCTGAGCCCCCTCTAGTCCATACCTAAATACGCTACTGAAAGTGACTTTTTTAACATATGAGAACTCACGAACACAAAGCACATGTGCTCGAGGGAACATAATGTAACACAATCAAATAGTATCTCGGTCTATAAAAGAAACGCAAATCACATGCACACTTAGAACTTTTGTGCGACCAGAAATTGGCACTAGGAAACTGTCTTTCTTGTAAACAAGATGGATTATGGAAATTTGGCAAGTTGGATTGTGTGCCTCAGACATAACAGTCTTACATCGGAGCAATTGTAATGAATACTAAACTTAAGAACTATAGAAGGTCAAACAGAACTTGAACTAATGTGGCGAAACTCCAAAATCGTTTTTTGTAACGCAGTCAACCTCTGCAGACAACTGATGAAGGTATTTAGTTCCTGCTCAGCCCATGTCGTTGTTGTAAGACAACTGATGAAAGTTTTTAGTTCCTGTTCAGCCCATGTCGTTGTTGTAAGACAACTGATGAAGGTATTTAGTTCCTGCTCAGCCCATGTCGTTGTCGTAAGACAACTGATGAAGGTATTTAGTTCCTGCTCAACCCATGTCGTTGTTGTAAGAGATGATTTAGTTTAATCTCACTTTTCATCTCTTATAAAACCAATTTGTTACCGTCGCGGGTTTCCTTCTTACTTAGTTACATATTATTGCTAAACAACTGGTATAGAAATAGGATGCGGTTTTCGTGAACTTTATTGAATTTAATATGGTTGTGTCGTCTAGAAAACATCGTGAATTTGAGGTAGATATGGCATTTCTGGATGCGAATATTGCTAGTGGCGACAGGAGGTCCGAAAAGTTTGGTTTATACTATTTGGGGAAGAAAGCGTACTCGAACACAGTTTGTTCCTACCGAACAAAAACAACTTACAGTCAAAGACAAATATTTAACAAAAACAGAAACTCACACACACAAAATCTGACCGTTAAACTAACATGAAATTATAATTAGACACTCCAACATAGGCGTACTTAGAAACAGAAGTTGAGGGCATTAAAAAATTAACAAACGAACACAACATGCAAGACAAGAAGAAAAACATTTGCTTAGCTTGATTCTCCTATGTTCCATGCACTCATTTCACAAGACAAAATGAACCGAGAAATGATGTCATCTTTGCTAGTTGAGCCAATCACGATCAATTAAATATTCTAGCTGAGCCAATCACAATGAGGCAAATATGGTACTTGAGCCAATCATAATGAGGTAATTCGTTTGATGGGAAAATTCATAAGATGAGAACATAAAAACAGGCTAAACTGACAACATTTTGGGAGCCGATTAACTCCAGAATCACATTTGCAGAGAATCATAAACATAACTATAGTGAGAGCTCCAATCAAACTCGAATATACAGGAAATGTACTTACTTCTAAATTCAAATAAAAAAAACGGGCGGATATGATAGTGTAAGCTTATCGCAGACATATCTGGTTATGCTGAATAAATTATGATGTTATTATTAATAAATTCTTGTTGATGATAAAAGAACACGGATTAACATTGATAAAAACAGTTGTTACTGAAGTTGATATGAAAAGGACGCTACGTTTTCCCTCAAGTGTTTGTACACGTGATTTGCAAACAGAAACTTGGTATATCCTGACATGTGGATTCACACTAAAGACATATATGATTTCACGTGGGTTTGGTCAACACATAATATGAGTTCGAGTGATGTAAATTTGACAAAAAATACATGATTAAATGTTTTATTTTTGGCGGAGATAAAGTTCTTTATAGATCGCTTTTGATTCGATGAACATGTGCAAATTTTGTCATTTTCCACTTACATATTAAAATCTCTTTATATCCTTTCACATATACGTGTGGTGTTTATCTCTTTCCACATACTTATGACATGTTTTATCACAATTTACATGACTTTGTTGTTTTTTATTACATTTCACATTCTTATGTCATGTTTCGTCATATTACACATAACTGTGTTATTTTTAACCAGATTAAATCAGATATTTGTGTAACATTTCATCACATTATACTTAACTGTGATGTTTTTCATTACCTTCCACGTGATTCATCATATTATATTTATCATAGTTGTGTCGGGTTTTATCATATTATGTGAGGTTGTGATGTTTTTCATTACTTTCCACATACTTGTGTTATATTTCATCATATTATTTGTAATTGTAATTTTTTAAATACGTTCCACATACTTGTGACATATTTCAATATAATTTTCCATATATGTGTTGTTTTTCATTACGTTCCACATACCTGACTCATATTTCATTATATTGTACTTTCATTAAGTTCCACATACCTGACTCATATTTCATCATATTATACTTAACTGTGATGATTTTCATTAAGTTCCACATACCTGACTCATATTTCATCATATTATACTTAACTGTGATGATTTTCATTAAGTTCCACATACCTGACTCATATTTTATCATATTATACTTAACTGTGATGATTTTCATTAAGTTCCACATACCTGACTCATATTTCATCATATTATACTTAACTGTGATGATTTTCATTAAGTTCCACATACCTGACTCATATTTCATCATATTATACTTAACTGTGATGATTTTCATTAAGTTCCACATACCTGACTCATATTTCATATTATATAACTGTGATATTATACCTTAACATATGTGATGATTTTCATTAAGTTCCACATACCTGACTCATATTTTATCATATTATACTTAACTGTGATGATTTTCATTAAGTTCCACATACCTGACTCATATTTCATCATATTATACTTAACTGTGATGATTTTCATTAAGTTCCACATACCTGACTCATATTTCATCATATTATACTTAACTGTGATGATTTTCATTAAGTTCCACATACCTGACTCATATTTCATCATATTATACTTAACTGTGATGATTTTCATTAAGTTCCACATACCTGACTCATATTTCATCATATTATACTTAACTGTGATGATTTTCATTAAGTTCCACATACCTGACTCATATTTCATCATATTATACTTAACTGTGATGATTTTCATTAAGTTCCACATACCTGACTCATATTTCATCATATTATACTTAACTGTGATGATTTTCATTAAGTTCCACATACCTGACTCATATTTCATCATATTATACTTAACTGTGATGATTTTCATTAAGTTCCACATACCTGACTCATATTTCATCATATTATACTTAACTGTGATGATTTTCATTCCACATACCTGTTCATATTGTACTTAACTGTGATGATTTTCATTAAGTTCCACATACCTGACTCATATTTTCATCATATTATACTTAACTGTGATGATTTTCATTAAGTTCCACATACCTGACTCATATTTCATCATATTATACTTAACTGTGATGATTTTCATTAAGTTCCACATACCTGACTCATATTTCATCATATTATACTTAACTGTGATGATTTTCATTAAGTTCCACATACCTGACTCATATTTCATCATATTATACTTAACTGTGATGATTTTCATTAAGTTCCACATACCTGACTATATCATATTTCATCATATTATACTTAACTGTGATGATTTTCATTAAGTTCCACATACCTGACTCATATTTCATCATATTATACTTAACTGTGATGATTTTCATTAAGTTCTCATATATACCTGACCTGACTCATATTTCATCATATTATACTTAACTGTGATGATTTTCATTAAGTTCCACATACCTGACTCATATTTTCATCATATTATACTTAACTGTGATGATTTTCATTAAGTTCCACATACCTGACTCATATTTCATTATATTGTACTTAACTGTGATGATTTTCATTAAGTTCCACATACCTGACTCATATTTTATCATATTATACTTAACTGTGATGATTTTCATTAAGTTCCACATACCTGACTCATATTTCATTATATTATACTTAACTGTGATGATTTTCATTAAGTTCCACATACCTGACTCATATTTCATCATATTATACTTAACTGTGATGATTTTCATTAAGTTCCACATACCTGACTCATATTTTATCATATTATACTTAACTGTGATGATTTTCATTAAGTTCCACATACCTGACTCATATTTCATTATATTATACTTAACTGTGATGATTTTCATTAAGTTCCACATACCTGACTCATATTTTATCATATTATACTTAACTGTGATGATTTTCATTAAGTTCCACATACCTGACTCATATTTTAATCATATTATACTTAACTGTGATGATTTTCATTAAGTTCCACATACCTGACTCATATTTTATCATATTATACTTAACTGTGATGATTTTCATTAAGTTCCACATACCTGACTCATATTTTATCATATTATACTTAACTGTGATGATTTTCATTAAGTTCCACATACCTGACTCATATTTCTTATCATATTATATACTTAACTGTGATGATTTTCATTAAGTTCCACATTACCTGACATTATTATAACATATTTTCCACACATGATCATATTATACTTAACTGTGATGATTTTCATTAAGTTCCACATACCTGACTCATATTTCATCATATTATACTTAACTGTGATGATTTTCATTAAGTTCCACATACCTGACTCATATTTTATCATATTATACTTAACTGTGATGATTTTCATTAAGTTACCACATACCTGACTCATATTTCATCATATTATACTTAACTGTGATGATTTTCATTAAGTTAAGTTCCACATACCTGACTCATATTTCATCATATTATACTTAACTGTGATGATTTTCATTAAGTTCCACATACCTGACTCATATTTCATCATATTATACTTAACTGTCCTGATCTTTTTATTGATGATTTTCGTGATTCTATTAAGTTCCACATACCTGACTCATATTTCATCATATTATACTTAACTGTGATGATTTTCAGTTTAAGTTCCACATACCTGACTCATATTTCATCATATTATACTTAACTGTGATGATTTTCATTAAGTTCCATATACCTGACTCATATTTCATCATATTATACTTAACTGTGATGATTTTCATTAAGTTCCACATACCTGACTCATATTTCATCATATTATACTTAACTGTGATGATTTTCATTAAGTTCCATATACCTGACTCATATTTCATCATATTATACTTAACTGTGATGATTTTCATTAAGTTCCACATACCTGACTCATATTTCATCATATTATACTTAACTGTGATGATTTTCATTAAGTTCCACATACCTGACTCATATTTCATCATATTATACTTAACTGTGATGATTTTCATTAAGTTCCACATACCTGACTCATATTTCATCATATTATACTTAACTGTGATGATTTTCATTAAGTTCCACATACCTGACTCATATTTCATCATATTATACTTAACTGTGATGATTTTCATTAAGTTCCACATACCTGACTCATATTTCATCATATTATACTTAACTGTGATGATTTTCATTAAGTTCCACATACCTGACTCATATTTCATCATATTATACTTAACTGTGATGATTTTCATTAAGTTCCACATACCTGACTCATATTTCATCATATTATACTTAACTGTGATGATTTTCATTAAGTTCCACATACCTGACTCATATTTTATCATATTATACTTAACTGTGATGATTTTCATTAAGTTCCACATACCTGACTCATATTTCATCATATTATACTTAACTGTGATGATTTTCATTAAGTTCCACATTTGACTCATATTTCATCATATTATACTTAACTGTGATGATTTTCATTAAGTTCCACATACCTGACTCATATTTCATCATATTATACTTAACTGTGATGATTTTCATTAAGTTCCACATACCTGACTCATATTTCATCATATTATACTTAACTGTGATTTTCATTAAGTTCCACATACCTGACTCATATTTTATCATATTATACTTAACTGTGATGATTTTCATTAAGTTCCACATACCTGACTCATATTTCATCATATTATACTTAACTGTGATGATTTTCATTAAGTTCCACATACCTGACTCATATTTCATCATATTATACTTAACTGTGATGATTTTCATTAAGTTCCACATACCTGACTCATATTTCATCATATTATACTTAACTGTGATGATTTTCATTAAGTTCCACATACCTGACTCATATTTCATCATATTATACTTAACTGTGATGATTTTCATTAAGTTCCACATACCTGACTCATATTTCATCATATTATACTTAACTGTGATGATTTTCATTAAGTTCCACATACCTGACTCATATTTTATCATATTATACTTAACTGTGATGATTTTCATTAAGTTCCACATACCTGACTCATATTTCATCATATTATACTTAACTGTGATGATTTTCATTAAGTTCCACATACCTGACTCATATTTCATCATATTATACTTAACTGTGATGATTTTCATTAAGTTCCACATACCTGACTCATATTTCATCATATTATACTTAACTGTGATGATTTTCATTAAGTTCCACATACCTGACTCATATTTCATCATATTATACTTAACTGTGATGATTTTCATTAAGTTCCACATACCTGACTCATATTTCATCATATTATACTTAACTGTGATGATTTTCATTAAGTTCCACATACCTGACTCATATTTCATCATATTATACTTAACTGTGATGATTTTCATTAAGTTCCACATACCTGACTCATATTTCATCATATTATACTTAACTGTGATGATTTTCATTAAGTTCCACATACCTGACTCATATTTCATCATATTATACTTAACTGTGATGATTTTCATTAAGTTCCACATACCTGACTCATATTTCATCATATTATACTTAACTGTGATGATTTTCATTAAGTTCCACATACCTGACTCATATTTTCATCATATTAGTTACTTAACTGTGATGATTTTCATTAAGTTCCACATACCTGACTCATATTTCATCATATTATACTTAACTGTGATGATTTTCATTAAGTTCCACATACCTGACTCATATTTCATCATATTATACTTAACTGTGATGATTTTCATTAAGTTCCACATACCTGACTCATATTTCATCATATTATACTTAACTGTGATGATTTTCATTAAGTTCCACATACCTGACTCATATTTCATCATATTATACTTAACTGTGATGATTTTCATTAAGTTCCACATACCTGACTCATATTTCATCATATTATACTTAACTGTGATGATTTTCATTAAGTTCCACATACCTGACTCATATTTCATCATATTATACTTAACTGTGATGATTTTCATTAAGTTCCACATACCTGACTCATATTTCATCATATTATACTTAACTGTGATGATTTTCATTAAGTTCCACATACCTGACTCATATTTCATTATATATTATACTTAACTGTGATGATTTTCATTAAGTTCCATATACCTGACTCATATTTCATCATATTATACTTAACTGTGATGATTTTCATTAAGTTCCACATACCTGACTCATATTTCATCATATTATACTTAACTGTGATGATTTTCATTAAGTTCCACATACCTGACTCATATTTCATTATATTATACTTAACTGTGATGATTTTCATTAAGTTCCACATACCTGACTCATATTTCATCATATTATACTTAACTGTGATGATTTTCATTAAGTTCCACATACCTGACTCATATTTCATCATATTATACTTAACTGTGATGATTTTCATTAAGTTCCACATACCTGACTCATATTTCATCATATTATACTTAACTGTGATGATTTTCATTAAGTTCCACATACCTGACTCATATTTCATCATATTATACTTAACTGTGATGATTTTCATTAAGTTCCACATACCTGACTCATATTTCATCATACTTAACTGTGATGATTTTCATATTTACCTGACTCATATTTCATCATATTATACTTAACTGTGATGATTTTCATTAAGTTCCACATACCTGACTCATATTTTATCATATTATACTTAACTGTGATGATTTTCATTAAGTTCCACATACCTGACTCATATTTCATCATATTATACTTAACTGTGATGATTTTCATTAAGTTCCACATACCTGACTCATATTTCATCATATTATACTTAACTGTGATGATTTTCATTAAGTTCCACATACCTGACTCATATTTTCATCATATTATACTTAACTGTGATGATTTTCATTAAGTTCCACATACCTGACTCATATTTTATCATATTATACTTAACTGTGATGATTTTCATTAAGTTCCACATACCTGACTCATATTTCATCATATTATACTTAACTGTGATGATTTTCATTAAGTTCCACATACCTGACTCATATTTCATCATATTATACTTAACTGTGATGATTTTCATTAAGTTCCACATACCTGACTCATATTTCATCATATTATACTTAACTGTGATGATTTTCATTAAGTTCCACATACCTGACTCATATTTCATCATATTATACTTAACTGTGATGATTTTCATTAAGTTCCACATACCTGACTCATATTTCATCATATTATACTTAACTGTGATGATTTTCATTAAGTTCCACATACCTGACTCATATTTCATCATATTATACTTAACTGTGATGATTTTCATTAAGTTCCACATACCTGACTCATATTTCATCATATTATACTTAACTGTGATGATTTTCATTAAGTTATACCTGACTCATATTTCATCATATTATACTTAACTGTGATGATTTTCATTAAGTTCCACATACCTGACTCATATTTCATCATATTATACTTAACTGTGATGATTTTCATTAAGTTCCATATACCTGACTCATATTTCATCATATTATACTTAACTGTGATGATTTTTCATTAAGTTCCACATACCTCATATTTCATCATATTATACTTAACTGTGATGATTTTCATTAAGTTCCACATACCTGACTCATATTTCATCATATTATACTTAACTGTGATGATTTTCATTAAGTTCCACATACCTGACTCATATTTCATCATATTATACTTAACTGTGATGATTTTCATTAAGTTCCACATACCTGACTCATATTTCATCATATTATACTTAACTGTGATGATTTTCATTAAGTTCCACATACCTGACTCATATTTCATCATATTATACTTAACTGTGATGATTTTCATTAAGTTCCACATACCTGACTCATATTTCATCATATTATACTTAACTGTGATGATTTTCATTAAGTTCCACATACCTGACTCATATTTCATCATATTATACTTAACTGTGATGATTTTCATTAAGTTCCACATACCTGACTCATATTTCATCATATTATACTTAACTGTGATGATTTTCATTAAGTTCCACATACCTGACTCATATTTTATCATATTATACTTAACTGTGATGATTTTCATTAAGTTCCACATACCTGACTCATATTTCATCATATTATACTTAACTGTGATGATTTTCATTAAGTTCCACATACCTGACTCATATTTCATCATATTATACTTAACTGTGATGATTTTCATTAAGTTCCACATACCTGACTCATATTTCATCATATTATACTTAACTGTGATGATTTTCATTAAGTTCCACATACCTGACTCATATTTCATTATATTATACTTAACTGTGATGATTTTCATTAAGTTCCACATACCTGACTCATATTTCATCATATTATACTTAACTGTGATGATTTTCATTAAGTTCCACATACCTGACTCATATTTCATTATATTATACTTAACTGTGATGATTTTCATTAAGTTCCACATACCTGACTCATATTTCATCATATTATACTTAACTGTGATGATTTTCATTAAGTTCCACATACCTGACTCATATTTCATCATATTATACTTAACTGTGATGATTTTCATTAAGTTCCACATACCTGACTCATATTTCATTATATTATACTTAACTGTGATGATTTTCATTAAGTTCCACATACCTGACTCATATTTCATCATATTATACTTAACTGTGATGTTTTTCATTAAGTTCCACATACCTGACTCATATTTCATCATATTATACTTAACTGTGATGATTTTCATTAAGTTCCACATACCTGACTCATATTTCATCATATTATACTTAACTGTGATGATTTTCATTAAGTTCCACATACCTGACTCATATTTCATCATATTATACTTAACTGTGATGATTTTCATTAAGTTCCACATACCTGACTCATATTTCATCATATTATACTTAACTGTGATGATTTTCATTAAGTTCCACATACCTGACTCATATTTCATCATATTATACTTAACTGTGATGATTTTCATTAAGTTCCACATACCTGACTCATATTTCATCATATTATACTTAACTGTGATGATTTTCATTAAGTTCCACATACCTGACTCATATTTCATCATATTATACTTAACTGTGATGATTTTCATTAAGTTCCACATACCTGACTCATATTTCATCATATTATACTTAACTGTGATGATTTTCATTAAGTTCCACATACCTGACTCATATTTCATCATATTATACTTAACTGTGATGATTTTCATTAAGTTCCACATACCTGACTCATATTTCATCATATTATACTTAACTGTGATGATTTTCATTAAGTTCCACATACCTGACTCATATTTCATCATATTATACTTAACTGTGATGATTTTCATTAAGTTCCACATACCTGACTCATATTTCATCATATTATACTTAACTGTGATGACTCATTTTCATTAAGTTCCACATACCTGACTCATATTTCATCATATTATACTTAACTGTGATGTTTTCATTAAGTTCCACATACCTGACTCATATTTCATCATATTATACTTAACTGTGATGATTTTCATTAAGTTCCACATACCTGACTCATATTTCATCATATTATACTTAACTGTGATGTTTTCATTAAGTTCCACATACCTGACTCATATTTCATCATATTATACTTAACTGTGATGTTTTTCATTAAGTTCCACATACCTGACTCATATTTCATCATATTATACTTAACTGTGATGATTTTCATTAAGTTCCACATACCTGACTCATATTTCATCATATTATACTTAACTGTGATGATTTTCATTAAGTTCCACATACCTGACTCATATTTCATCATATTATACTTAACTGTGATGATTTTCATTAAGTTCCACATACCTGACTCATATTTCATCATATTATACTTAACTGTGATGATTTTCATTAAGTTCCACATACCTGACTCATATTTCATCATATTATACTTAACTGTGATGATTTTCATTAAGTTCCACATACCTGACTCATATTTCATCATATTATACTTAACTGTGATTTTCATTAAGTTCCACATACCTGACTCATATTTCATCATATTATACTTAACTGTGATGATTTTCATTAAGTTCCACATACCTGACTCATATTTCATCATATTATACTTAACTGTGATGATTTTCATTAAGTTCCACATACCTGACTCATATTTCATCATATTATACTTAACTGTGATGTTTTTCATTAAGTTCCACATACCTGACTCATATTTCATCATATTATACTTAACTGTGATGATTTTCATTAAGTTCCACATACCTGACTCATATTTCATTATATTGTACTTAACTGTGATGATTTTCATTAAGTTCCACATACCTGACTCATATTTCATCATATTATACTTAACTGTGATGATTTTCATTAAGTTCCACATACCTGACTCATATTTCATCATATTATACTTAACTGTGATGATTTTCATTAAGTTCCACATACCTGACTCATATTTCATTATATTGTACTTAACTGTGATGATTTTCATTAAGTTCCACATACCTGACTCATATTTCATCATATTATACTTAACTGTGATGATTTTCATTAAGTTCCACATACCTGACTCATATTTCATCATATTATACTTAACTGTGATGATTTTCATTAAGTTCCACATACCTGACTCATATTTCATCATATTATACTTAACTGTGATGATTTTCATTAAGTTCCACATACCTGACTTAACTGTGATATTTTCATTAAGTTCCACATATATTATTTCATCTTAACTGTGATGATTTTCATTAAGTTTCCACATACCTGACTCATATTTACCTGATCATATATATACTTAACTGTGATGATTTTCATTAAGTTCCACATACCTGACTCATATTTCATTATATTATACTTAACTGTGATGTTCCACATACCTGACCTATTTTCACTTAAGTTCATTAACATACCTGACTCATATTTCATTATATTGTACTTAACTGTGATGATTTTCATTAAGTTCCACATACCTGACTCATATTTCATTATATTATACTTAACTGTGATGTTTTTCATTAAGTTCCACATACCTGACTCATATTTCATTATATTGTACTTAACTGTGATGATTTTCATTAAGTTCCACATACCTGACTCATATTTCATTATATTGTACTTAACTGTGATGATTTTCATTAAGTTCCACATACCTGACTCATATTTCATTATATTATACTTAACTGTGATGATTTTCATTAAGTTCCACATACCTGACTCATATTTCATCATATTATAAGTTCCACATACCTGACTCATATTTCATCATATTATACTTAACTGTAATGATTTTCATTACGTTCGTCATACATGTGTCGTTTCACATCATATTTTACGAAAGTTTATCACATTCATCTACTACACTAACATGCGCACCCAGTTGTGGAATATAGAATATAATGAATGTTAGTTATCAGTATTTGACATCTGGTTTATTTGTTTGTTTTTGAATTTCACACAAAGCTTCTCGGGGGCTATCTGTGCTGGCCGTCTCTAATTTAGCAGTGTAAGACTAGCGGGAAGGCAGCTAGTCATCACCACCCAACGCCAACTCTTGGGCTACTCTTTCACCAACGAATAGTGGAACTGACCGTCACATTATAACGCACCCACGGCTGGTAGGGCGAGCATGTTTGGCGCAATGGGGATGCGAACCCGCTACCCTGAGATTACGAGTCACACACCTTAACACGCTTGGCCATGCCGGGCCTTTGACATCTTTACAAACCTTTTCGTAATTTCTAGACATGAAACAGCACAGAGAGTTGCAAAATAAAATAATATGTGAGGAATTGTCAAATTTCAAACTGATTTTATTATGAAAATAAAGATATAGCAAACAAGCAACAAGAGGGCATCATCTGTAGCCGCAGCACTTGAAATTAGACTTTTTTTCATTTTTACTTGCAATATTTTCCTGCGCCGGCAACGCCAAGCGTTTCTCACGCAAAAACTCCCTTCAATTTTATTTGGTTTCATCTGTATTATGCGCAACGCTACACGAGGGCTACATGCGCTAGTCGTCATTACTTAGCTGTGTAAGACTAGAGAGAAGGCAGCTAGTCATCACCACCCACCGCAAACTGTTGGAATACTATTTCACCAACGAATAGTGGGATTGACCGTAACATAGTGTGATGACCGTAATATTATAACGCCCCCACGGCTGAAAGGGCGAGCATGTTTGGTGTGACGGGGATTTGAATCCGCGACCCTCAGATTACGCTCAGTGCCTTAACCACCTGACTATGGCGGGCCATTCATTTTTTTTTTCAATTTTATTACCCATCAGGATCTCTACCAACCTACCCTCGAATTTAAATTATTTTAGGCAGGATTAGAATGAATTAATCCACGAGACCTTAAACGTGTTCAAATACATCAGTCAAAAAAGGGTTTTACTTCTTGAGTTGCAAACTGTAATTATATCGTAAAGTGGTTAAGTGATGATGGAGTTTATAATTGAAAAACAAACTAACTCAGGTCCTTTCTGTGAGTCGTTGCACCAAACATGCTCGCCTTTTCAGCCGTGGGGGCGCTATAATGTGACTGTTAATCCCACTATTCGTTTGTAAGAGAGTAGTCCAAGAGTTATCGATGGGTGGTGATGACTAGTTCTAGTTGTCTTACACTGCTAAATTAGGGATGACTGTCGCTGATTGCTTTGCGAGAAATTCAAAAACAAACAAACCGTTCATGAGCCGTTATGTACATAGGAAAGAAATATTTGATTACAAAAAAACTAATTGTAAAGAATACCAAAAACAGTTAGACCATCGACTGCCAAACAAAATTATAACAACAGCTAAATATAAACAACTACTGTCAAATATTCAGGGAATGTCTACAAACCGCAGCAAATCAGACAATGCCAAAACAACAACATTAAACTATTAATAATACATGGAAACCACACAAATACCTGTTAACACTAATCAAGCATAGACTACAATTAAGAAGACAATTCATGGAGACGAGAGGCAGTGAAATAAAAACACAAATAATCAGAATAAAAAACTATATCAAAGCAGAAGTTAAATTATTAAAACAAGAAAAATGGGACAATTTCTGTACTAAACTTAATGAAAAAACAGATTCGAACCAATTGTGGACACACCTGAAAAGACTAACAAATGGAGGACACGACAACGAGAAAATACCCACCACGAGAACATAATAACACCACAACACATACAAATAAAGAAAAGGCAGAAATATTCAAACAACAACTTCAAAACATGTATAAAACACACAACGACCCAGACATGAACACATACTTCTATGGCAAAGCAAATAACTTTATAATGAATAACAGTGAACTATTCAAACCACTCTTTCCTCTAGACTTAAATAACTGTCAAATCAACAACACAAGGCCCGGCACGGCCAAGCGTGTTAAGGCGTGCGACTCGTAATCTGAGGGTCGCGGGTTCGCATCTCCGTCGCGCCAAACATGCTCGCCCTCCCAGTCGTGGGGGCATTATAATGTGACGGTCAATCCCACTATTCGTTGGGTAGCCCAAGAGTTGGCGGTTGGTGGTGATGACTAGCTGCCTTTCCTCTAGTCTTACACTGCTAAATTAGGGACGGCTAGCACAGATAGCCCTCGAGTAGCTTTGTGCGAAATTCCAAAACAAACAAACAAACAACAACACAAACGACTTACAAACACAATTTCCGCACAAGAACTCATAGAAGCAAATAACAAGCTTCTAATAATAATAAGAGAAGGTGGTGTGCAAGCCATCCTTCTTAAAAAAGTCACTTCGAAACTATTTGAACATCTCACACGAATTTTTAATTTATCATTATAATCTGGTTATATCCCGGTTTCTTGGAAGCATGCAAATGTATTAATGTTCATAAAGAAGGAAAGCCAGCCAATAACCCAAATAGCTACCAACCAATCAGCCTGATCAGCTGTGTTGGCAAAATTCTTGAGAGAATAGTCAGTAACAGACTCTCCACATTCCTGGAGATAACATCAAAATTACCAGAAGAACAAACTGGATTCAGAAGATTCAGACAAACAATATATCATTTAGTTAGATTAACTAAAGCAATGGGTTGATAGTTTTAATAAACGATAACGCACTGTCGCTTGTTTTCTCAATATTAAGAAGGTTTTCGACACTGTATGGCACAATAGTCTTCGGTTCCGAGTGCAAGAAATGAGACTACCGCGGGAAACTATTCAATGGCTATCTAACATTTTGGAAAACAGAATACGTTGAGTTAATGTTGAAGGGACCTTCTTTGAGTGTTTTACTCCAGAAACTGGTGTTCCTCAAAGAGGGGTGGTTAGCCCAATCTCACTCATCATGTGTGTGAATGATATGCCTCTAAAATATCCAAATAATGGATACTCCTCACAGTTCGCAGACGATGTAGCAATCTGGAAAAATGCACCAACACCAGCAATAGCAGCCACAAACATACAACTACAATTAAATAGAATAAGTGAACATTGTCAAAAATATAGAATTGAAATAAACACAACTCGTAGTATTCACAGAGTTAACATAACAACCTCAGATCTATATGAATGGAGCATTCCTTCAGACTGCTACATCCGTAGAATTTTTAGGACTAATATTTGACTCAAAACTAACATGGGTAAACCACATAAATAATATTAGAACAAAAATAGTGGAGTAACGGTAGATCATAAAAATATATGAAACACACATTAAACTCGTAATTGACTATTCAGCCCCTGTATGGATAAATATAATTAATACACTACTTACAACAAATTATAAAGTGCCCAGAACTACCTCATCAGAATTCATTCATAAATACGCACATATAGAAACAATGGCAGATAGACTCCTACATTGTACAATAAATTACTTTGACAAAAATTGGAGAAAAATGAACTGGTATGTGAACTTAACAGGTACTGTATACATAATGAGGATAGACCTAAACATCTTTTTCCAGTGAATTTTTATATCCTAAATAAAAAATAAAAAAGGCCACCTATGAACTAGACTCCACATTAAGATTAGGGATTAATTATAATTAAACATTGAAAGGGTTTTTTACGTAAATGTTTTATAGTTAATAACTATATAATGAAAGTGCAAATAATCTATAGAACTATAGAGAGAAATGATTTATTTGTACCACGTGTATATGTAGATTGTGCATGGACATTGCCCTGAAAAGGGACCGAGTTAGAGTGGTCCTCGTGTACCATATATAAATACACTTGACAGTTGTGAAACCAAAATTTGAAGGAAGGAGGTAGAGGTTAACGAAACCTGACCCTCCTGGGTATATAAACATCAATACCCAAATACCCATACAAGAAAGAGAGTGAGCCGTTATGCTGCAGCTGAAACAGAACAACAACTCAGAGTATAACTTATGAAATATATATATACGTTCCTCGTTCTGTTTTTGTAAAGAATCCACAGAGTAATAATACATTTGTATTCCATAATTACACAAAACACTAAGCCATTGTAGCATATGATAATATATGCTAACAGCTGTTGTAGTATATAATTATGTATGTTAACAACTAATGTAATATATGATTATAAATGTTAACAACTACTGATGTATATGACTATGTATGTTAACAGCTACTGTAGTATGTATATTATTATGAATGTTAACAGCTACAGTAGTATGTATATTATTATGAATGTTAACAGCTACTGTAGTATGTATATTATTATAAATGTTAACAACTACTGTAGTATGCATATTATTATGAATGTTAACAGCTACTGTAGTATGTATATTATTATGAATGTTAACAGCTACTGTAGTATATATATTATTATAAATGTTAACAGCTACTGTAGTATGTATATTATTATGTATGTTACCAGCTACAGTAGTATGTATATTATTATAAATGTTAACAGCTACTGTAGTATGTATATTATTATGAATGTTAACAGCTACTGTAGTATGTATATTATTATGTATGTTAACAGCTACTGTAGTATGTATATTATTATGAATGTTAACAGCTACTGATGTATATGACTATGTATGTTAACAGCTACTGTAGTATGTATATGATTAAAAATGTTAACAGCTACTGATGTATATGACTATGTATGTTAACAGCTACTGTAGTATGTATATTATTATGAATGTTAACAGCTACAGTAGGTATGTATATTATTATGAATGTTAACAGCTACTGTGGTATGTATATTATTATAAATGTTAACAGCTACTGTAGTATGTATATTATTATAAATGTTAACAGCTACCGTAGTATGTATATTATTATAAATGTTAACAGCTACTGTAGTATGTATATTATTATGTATGTTACCAGCTACTGTAGTATGTATATTATTATAAATGTTAACAGCTACTGTAGTATGTATATTACTATGAATGTTAACAGCTACAGTAGTATGTATATTATTATGAATGTTAACAGCCTACTGTAGTATGTATATTATTATGTATGTTAACAGCTACTGTAGTATGTATATTATTATAAATGTTAACAGCTACTGTGTAGTATGTATATTATTATAAATGTTAACAGCCACTGTAGTATGTATATTATTATGAATGTTAACAGCTACTGTAGTATATATATTATTATAAATGTTAACAGCTACTGTAGTATGTATTATTATTATGTATGTTACCAGCTACTGTAGTATGTATATTATTATAAATGTTAACAGCCACTGTAGTATGTAATATTATTATGAATGTTAACAGCTACTGTAGTATATATATTATTATGAATGTTAACAGCTACTGTAGTATGTATATGATTAAAAAATGTTAACAGCTACTGATGCATATGATCCATGTATGTTAACAGCCACTGTAGTATGTATATTATTATGAATGTTAACAGCTACAGTAGTATGTATATTATTATAAATGTTAACAGCTACTGTAGTATGTATATTATTATGAATGTTAACAGCTACTGTAGTATATATATTATTATAAATGTTAACAGCTACTGTAGTATGTATATTATTATGAATGTTAACAGCTACTGTAGTATATATATATTATTATGAATGTTAACAGCTACTGTAGTATGTATATGATTAAAAATGTTAACAGCTACTGATGTATATGACCTATGTATGTTAACAGCTACCTGTAGTATGTATATTATTATGAATGTTAACAGCTACAGTAGTATGTATATCATTATAAATGTTAACAGCCACTGTAGTATGTATATTATTATAAATGTTAACAGCTACTGTAGTATGTATATTATTATGAATGTTAACAGCCACCGTAGTATGTATTATTATATGAATGTTAACAGCTACTGTAGTATGTATATTATTATGAATGTTAACAGCCACCTGTAGTATGTATATTATTATAAATGTTAACAGCCACTGTAGTATGTATATTATTATGAATGTTAACAGCTACTGTAGTATGTATATTATTATGAATGTTAACAGCTACTGTAGTATGTATATTATTATAAATGTTAACAGCTACTGTAGTATGTATATTATTATGAATGTTAACAGCTACTGTAGTATGTATATTATTATGAATGTTAACAGCTACTGTAGTATGTATATTATTATGTATGTTAACAGCTACTGTAGTATGTATATTATTATGAATGTTAACAGCTACTGTAGTATATATATATATATGATTACGTATGCAACTAGCTGCTACTTAACATCACTGTTAACAGTTATTACAGTATCACACAGTTAATGTACTTCTGGGTGAATGTTTACGGTTAGTGTTATCCTAATTGTTTTTTGTTTTGTTTTTGTATTAATTTCGCGCAAAGCTACTCGAAGGCTGTCTGCGCTAGCAGTCCCTAATTTAGCAGTGTAAGACTAGTCATTACCACCCACCGCCAACTCTTGGGCTACTCTTTTATCAACGAATAGTGGGATTGACCGTCACATTATAACGCCCTCACGGCTGGGAGGGCGAGCATCTTTGGTGCGACGGGATTCGAACCCACGATCCTCGGATTACGAGTCGAACGCCTTAACACTCCTGGCCATGCCGGGCCCTCCTAATTGTTAACAGCTATACGAGGTAACCTTACAACAGTTCTGTTTCTATGACAACGCAAGAAAGTAAATATTGAGTTTCTACTTATTTATACCCAAATAAACAGTATATTAAAATAATTTTTTACTTTTCTGCATAGGAAAGAAAACCTACGTGTGAGATAAATATTTTCTTGGATTTAATGAAACCGAATAACGTGCTGAGATGTCTGATCTACTTTTTGTGTTATTTGATTTACATTGTAAGAGTTTGTAGTTTCTTCGTTACTTGCCCGCCTTCGAATAGTTATTGAAAGAATTAAACTGACCTCTGAACTCCGACCTCATTATTTATCCCCTTTTTAAAGATATCACAAAATGTGAACAGTAGTTCGAATATTTCACCATCAAAATAAAGTTAAACCTATTTACAAGGCATTAACTAAGTAAGTACTACTTAAGATATGAAAGACATGCAAATATCCTCTACGTAGGTAACGTAGTACTTGGTCACTATGCATTCGTATTACTATTAGGTTAAAGTAATTACACGTAAAGTCACCCAATTCTTAACCCTAACTCTTCAACAGGCAGCTAGGTTGTGTAATTATTTTACAAACATACGTTTAATTAAAAGAATAAAACAATCAAACACAAAAAATGTGTTATACTTTTGAAAAAACATCGCAGAAGGTTACAACAAGATGTGTTGTGTGTCATAAATTTTTTATTAATACGATAAGAAACCAATCAAATTATAGAACTGGAGTAACGTTAATACGTGTTTGTTGTATGTCTGATTAATTATGTCATTGTCTCACTCATAATTGTGTTTCATTCGTATTTGTATAAACCAGTCTTCAAGTACCACGTCACGTTTTATATATCCATTCGTGGGACATGCTTGTCCTTTTAGCTGTGGGGGGGCGTTATTATGTAATGGTCAATCCCACTATTCGTTGGTGAAAGACTAGCTCAAGGGATGACTATCTTCCTTTTCCCGCTAGTCTGTCACTGCTAAGTTAGGGAGGGCAGCTATCCCGCGTGCAGCTTTACGCGGAATTTAAAACAAACAAAACGAAACATTTTAAAAATTGTACTTTTTAAAATGTTTTCAGTAACAACAATTTTTTCAGTCTCCCAAACGTTTGAAAATATCTTCAAATTTCAACTATATTAACAATTGAACTTGTCCATGTCTCTTAACGAGGATATTCTGAATATTCGTATAAAATACGTGTTTAATGTTATTAAAGGTTTCTAAGGTTATTGACATTGTGTACGTTGTTTCAATTCGGTCATAAATTCCTGTGTATACACTTCATAAATCAGTTTGACCTAAAGTTTGTTATTATTACTGGAGTGCCCACCCCCTAGACTGAAATTATGTAAGTTCACGATTAATGAAAGGCTATTTTAGGACATGAAAAGCTGCCTCAGTTATACGTAATTATAAAAAACGCTACTCCCCTTAAAAAACTGCAAAACACAAAATGTAAAACCGCAATTATGCATATATCTCCGCCTGGATCCCCAGCAGCATGTCTGCGGGTTCACAGCGCGTGGTAGGCAGCAGAGCACAGATAGCCCATTGTGTAACTTGATGGTTTAGTTTAAAATAAACAAGCAGATAAGTATCTCCTCATGGACTTAATGAACTTTAATACCAATAGTGGTGAAAATCCATCCACATCTTGTGAAGTAGTTACACGAACGTACAAAAGACAATACTATTATATTTATATAGACAATTAGTTACATGGACATACAACAGACAATAGTGTTGTATTTATATAGATTAATAGTTATGTGGACATAAAACAGACAGTACTGTTATACTTATATAGACAATTAGTTACATGAACGTACAACATACAGCACTGTTGTATGTTTAGAGATTGCCGTAACTGAATTCGCACGAGTTTGTTGTTAAGCGCATAAGTACTTCCCTGATGTGGAGATATGACTAGTAACTTATAACGTTAACCAAATCTCCTTCAAAACCAGTTAATCAAATCATCATATGTAATAAAACTTATGATTACGAAGTGTTTTATAGATCTTTAGAGGTATTGTGTCTTAGCTTAGCCACCTAATAAACCTGAATAATATCAAGGGGTAGTTTGTGTAATGTTACAACAATTTAATTACCAATGGGTCTCATCCATACCCACGACATAAAAATTATAAACACATTTTTTTCTAAAATATCTGTGCACCAAATCTCTTGTGAGTCCATGAAAGTAACAGTGTCCCAAATAATGTAAGTGGTACAAACAATTTAAAAAAAAATGCCGTCATGTACTTCCACTAATTATAATTACTGCTATGGTTTTCTATGTATCTTACATAACAACTACTTTTCGACAGTTTCTGACAATCAATATTTTAATAGGTGGCGAACGGTACGTATGCACGTTAGTGGTTTGAGTGTTAACGTATAGACAGCACGTTTTAAATAAGATATTTTAGTGACAGTAGTTTTAGAGTTGAAATATAGACACTTGTTGTGACGTGAGTAGGGTTAAAAGCTCTATTACATTTCTAAAGGGCCGTTTACACAATTTACACCGCGTGAGCTTACAAGCACACGTTACCCAACACTCACGACTTTCAAAACACACTATAAGGTGATTCCTCCAGAGTAAGTATCTTACAGTGTGATATGTGACCAACTGAATAACTACAACTGAACACATTTTATTCAGTTGTAAGCACTGGATGTAGTTATAGCCCGATATTTGGAAAATTGAAAGCAGAAGCAATTATATATGTAGGCCTAACGTTAGGCCTAATATAACACAAGATAACACATTGAAAACCTTCAAATAGGGATCGTACAACAACAAACACAACTGGAGATAGTGTAAACATTACTTACTCAACTACAACAACGAACACAACTGGAGATAGTGTAAACATTACTTACTCAACTACAACAACGAACACAACTGGAGATAGTGTAAACATTACTTACTCAACTACAACAACGAACACAACTGGAGATAGTGTAAACATTACTTACTCAACTACAACAACAACGAACACAACTGGAGATAGTGTAGACATTACTTACTCAATACAACAACAACGAACACAACTGGAGATAATGTAAACATTACTTACTCAATACAACAACAACGAACACAACTGGAGATAGTGTAAACATTACTTACTCAATACAACAACAACGAACACAACTGGAAATAGTGTAAACATTACTTACTCAACTACACCAACAACGAACACAACTGAAGACAGTGTAAACATTACTTACTCAACTACAACAACAACGAACACAACTGGAGATAGTGTAAACATTACTTACTCAACTACAACAACAACGAACACAACTGGAGATAGTGTAAACATTACTTACCCAATACAACAACAACGAACACAAATTGATATAGTGTAAAGATTACTTACTCAACTACAACAACAACGAACACAACTGAAGATAGTGTAAACATTACTTACTCAACTACAACAACGAACACAACTGGAGATAATGTAAACATTACTTACTCAATACAACAACAACGAACACAACTGGAGATAGTGTAAACATTACTTACTCAATACAACAACAACGAACACAACTGGAAATAGTGTAAACATTACTTACTCAATACAACAACAACGAACACAACTGGAGATAGTGTAAACATTACTTACTCAACTACAACAACAACGAACACAACTGGAAATAGTGTAAACATTACTTACTCAATACAACAACAACGAACACAACTGGAGATAGTGTAAACATTACTTACTCAACTACAACAACGAACACAACTGGAGATAGTGTAAACATTACTTACTCAACTACAACAACAACGAACACAACTGGAGATAGTGTAAACATTACTTACTCAACTACAACAACAACGAACACAACTGGAGATAGTGTAAACATTACTTACTCAACTACAAATTCCTATTTTCGTTCCATTTTGTTACCTAGAATTACATTTGTTGGAGTTAAAATAGGAATTTTTAGTTTGAGTAGATAATGTCCACAGTATCCCCAGCCTTGTTCCCTTATTTTTTATACAATATCTGTTTGCAGGATTTTTAATTTTCCATTTTTTATTTATCTTGTTTGCTGGTTTTTTATGCTTAACTATGAGCAAAGGATTTTTTGATACGGTAACTAACTTTATACACTTCGATGATATTAGACATAGCTAGTGGCTGCTTTATACGGTTCATGATGATTTACTGTAGTTGTTGACTATTTGATCACATTAGTTCAGGATGTGAAATATTAAGCTGCGGCTTAAGATAGTCATGGAGATTTATTTGATAATATAGTGAACATTAATATTTTCTGTGTAACTAACTTCTATATGTATGATCCACAACCCACTAAGCGCAAATAATTTACCAAAAGAAAATCACACTTTTCAAATAAAACATAGAGTCTAAAACATGGCTTGGGCCAGGTTCGAATCCACGTCACACCAAAATATGTTTGCCCTTTCAGCCGTGGGGGGCGTGATAATGTGACGGTCAATCTCACTATTAGTTGGTAAAAGAGTATCTCAAGAGTTGGCGTTGGGTGGTGATGACTAGATACCTTCCATCTAGTTTTACACTGCTAAATTAGGGACGGCTATCGCAGGTAGCCCTCATGTAGCTTTACACGTAATTCAAAACATACCAAACCTCTAAAGTAATTATTCTACGAATGTGTGTAATAAAACTTATTAGCACGGGCACTGATCTTTCTTTTTACTCTTTCACTTTGCACATAGTACAAGGGCTGGCTCCATAAAGACACCGATTGTATAGTGTACAAAGCGTTGAGTATCTACACCTTATAGTTATCTATTATTGCTGTTAATTCCTTAAGATTTCGAAAGGAAAACCAGATGCTTGTAAGAAAGATAACTTCAAGGGGTGATGACAACTTGTTTATACTAGAATTATGATGTTTCTTAATTTATGTAAAATATAGAATGAACAAGTCGGCTTTTCAATATCCCTGTAATAATAACAGTAAGGATTCACAGTTTTCATCGAATCTTCTTTTCCTTGTATGGTATAATGGTTATCATGGTGTATAATGTTATATGGTATAATGGTTATAATGTTATATGGTATAATAGTGTATAATGTTATATGGTATAATGGTTATAATGGTTATAATGTTATATGGTATAATGGTGTATAATGTTACATGGTATAATGGTTATAATGGTGTATAATGTTATATGGTATAATGGTTATAATGTTATATGGTATAATGGTGTATAATGTTATATGGTATAATGGTTATAATGGTGTATAATGTTATATGGTATAATGGTTATAATGGTGTATAATGTTATATGGTATAATGGTTATAATGGTGTATAATGTTATATGGTATAATGGTGTATAATGTTATATGGTATAATGGTGTACAATGTTATATGGTATAATGGTGTATAATGTTATATGGTATAATGGTTATAATGGTGTATAATGTTATATGGTATAATGGTGTATAATGTTATATGGTATAATGGTTATAATGGTGTATAATGTTATATGATGGTATAATAGGTTATAATGGTGTATAACGTTATATGGTATAATGGCGTATAAACGTATATATGGTATAATGGTGTACAATGTTATATGGTATAATGGTGTATAATCGTTATATGGTATAATGGTTATAATGGTGTATAATGTTATATATGGTATAATGGTGTATAATGTTATATGGTATAATGGTTTATAATGGATTGTATAATGTTATATGGTATAATGGTAATAATGGCGTATAATGTATATATGGTATAATGGGTATAATGGTGTATAATGTTATATGGTATAATGGTTATAAATGTTATATGGTATAATGGTGTATAATGTTACATGGTATAATGGTTATAATGGTGTATAATGTTATATGGTATAATGGTTATAATGTTATATGGTATAATGGTTATAACGTTATATATGGTATAATGGTTATAATGGTGTATAATGTTTATATGGTTATAATGGTTATAATGGTGTATAATGTATATATGGTATAATGGTAATTATAATGGTGTGTATGATGTTATATGGTATAATGGTGTATAACGTCATATGGTATAATGGTGCAACAATGGTGTCATACGGCATATAATGGTGTATAATGTCATACGGTACAATGGTCATAATGGTGTATAATGTTATATGGCATAACGGCGCATAATGTCATACGGTAATACAACGGTTTATAATGGTGTATAATGTCATATGGCATAATGGTTATAATGGTGTATAATGTTATATGGCATAACGGTTATAACGGCGCATAACGTCATACGGCATAATGGTGTATAATGTTCATATGGTATAATGGCGCAACAACGTCATATGGCATAACGGCGTATAATGTTATATGGTATAATGGTTTATAATGGTAATTTAAATGTCATACGGCATAACGGCGCATAATGTCATACGGTATAATGAATCATAACGGTGTATAATGTTATACGGCATAATGGTGCATAATGTCATATGGCATAACGGCGCTACAATGTTATATGGTATAATGGTGTATAATGTTCATATGGTATAATGGTCATAATGGTGCATAATGTTATATGGTATAATGGCGTATAATGTCATATATGGTATAATGGTTATAACGGCGCATAACGTCATATGGTATAATGGTTATAACGGCGCATAATGTCATACGGCATAACGGCGTTAATAAATGTTATACGGCATAATGGTTTATAACGGCGTATAATGTTATATGGGCATAACGACGGTTATAATGGTGCATAATGTTATATGGTATAATGGCGCATAATGTTATACGGTCATAATGGCGCATAATGTTATACGGCGATATAACGGTCATAACGGTGTATAATGTTATACGGTCATAATGGTGCGCATAACGTTATATGGCATAATGGCGCATAACGTCATATTTAATGGTTATAATGGTGTATAACGTCATATGGTATAATGGCATATAATGACGTATATAACGTTATATGGCATAACGGCGTACAACGTCATACGGATTCATAATGGCGCATAATGTTATATGGCATAATGGTCATAATGTTATATGGTATAACAACGTATAACGTCATACGAGTTTATAATGGTGCATAATGTTATATGGTATAATGGTGTATAATGTCATATGGTATAACGGCGCATAACGCGTCATACGGTATAATGATGTATAATGTTATATGGCATAATGGCGTATAATGTTATATGGCATAATGGTTCATAATGACGCATAATGTCATATGGCATAACGATGTATAATGTTATATGGCATAATGGTGTACGATGTCATATGGTATAATGGCGTATAACGTCATACGGCATAATGGTTCATAATGGTGTATAATGTCATATAGGCATAATAAATAATTTATAATGGTATATAACAACATATGGTATAATGGTTATAATGGCGTATAATGTTATATGGTATAACGGCGTATAATGTTATATGGTATAACGGGTTTCATAACGGCGCATAATCCGTCATACGGCATAACGGTTATAACGGCGCATAACGTCATACGGCATAACGGCGTGCATAATGTTATATGGTATAATGGTTATAATGGTGTATAATCGTCATACGGTACAACGGTTATAACGGCGTATAATGTTATACGGCTATAATGGTTATAATGGTGTATAATGTCATATGGCATGGTTATAATGGTGTATAATGTCATATGGCATAATGGTTCATAACGGTGTATAATGTTATATGGTATAACGGTTATAATGGCGTATAATGTTCATATGGTATAATGGCGCATAACGCCATATGGTATAACGGTTATAATGGCGTATAACGTAATACATATGGTATAATGGTTCATAATGGTGTATAATGTTATATGGTATAACGATTATAATGGTGTATAATGTTATATGGTATAACGGTGTATAACGTCATACGGTATAACGGTTATAACGGCGCATAACGTGTTATACGGCATAACGGTGTATAATGTTATATGGTATAATGGTTATAATGGTGTATAATGTTATATGGTACATAACGGTGTATAATGTTATATGGTATAACGGCGTATAACGTCATACGGCATAACGACGCATAATGTTATATGGTATAACGGTTATAATGGTGTATAATGTTATACGGGTATAACGGTTATAATGGTGTATAATGTTATATGGTATAATGGTGTATAATGTTATATATGGGTATAATGACGTATAATGTTATACGGTATAATGGTTCATAATGGCGCATAACGTCATATGGCATAATGGTTTATAATGGTATGCATAATGTTATATATGGGCATAACGGTTTATAACGGTGTATAATGTTATACGGTATAATGGCGTATAATGTTATATGGTATAATGGTTATAATGATGTATAATGTTATATACTTATAACGGCGTATAATCGTTATATGGTATAACGGTTTATAATGGTGTATAATGTTATATGGTATAATGGTCATAACGGCGTATAACGTTATATGGTACGGTATAATGGTTATAATGGTATAATGCATAATGTTATATGGCATAACGGTTATAATGGTGTATAATGTTATATGGTATAACGGTTATAACGGCGCATAACGTCATATGGCATAATGGCGTATAATGTTATATGGTATAATGGTTATAATGGTGTATAATGTTTCATATGGTATAATGGTTATAATGGTGTATAATGTTATATATGGCATAATGGTGTATAATGTTATATGGTATAACGGTTATAATGGTGTATAATGTTACATGGTATAATGGTGTATAATGTTATACGGTATAATGGTTATAATGGTGTATAATGTTATATGGTATAATGGTGTATAATGTTATATGGTATAATGGTTATAATGGTGTATAATGTTATATGGTATAATGGTTATAATGGTGTATAATGTTATATGGTATAATGGTTATAATGGTGTATAATGTTATATGGTATAATGGTTATAATGGTGTATAATGTTATATGGTATAATGGTGTATAATGTTATATGGTATAATGGTGTATAATGTTATATGGTATAATGGTTATAATGGTGTATAATGTTATATGGTATAATGGTGTATAATGTTATATTAAGAATTATAAGCTGACGACACTTTGAGGCATATCTGAACTCACTCCAGAAACCAATGTTAATTGTTATCCGTAATCAAAGCTCTCTAATATTTTGAACAATTACGTCTAAATTATCATGATAATAATATCATTATTCTTATTGTAGACATTGAAATATCGAATTGTCTCCATTGAATATATCCAAATACAGAAAGTATTCAAAATGTTTTTCTTTTGTTGTTGTTTTATTGGTTTGGATAACTGATTGCGTGATTTGAACTCACCGAGACGAAGGCTATATGGTACATACTATATGGTACATAATTTCTGTTCAGAGTTTGTGGAAGAGAAAGTTGCAAACAGCATTGAAAATCGATACATATAACAGTGGTACAGTTTAAAGTTGGCGTTTCTTTGATTGAAAATTAAAAGTCATTTTATATGCAAATTTCCAACAGTAAGTATCAGTCGAGACAATTGTTTACTGTACAATTAATGTCTCTGATTTAAATTGTTTACTGTACAATTAATGTCTCTCTGATTTAAATTGTTTACTGTACAATTAATGTCTCTCTGATTTAAATTGTTTACTGTACAATTAATGTCTCTCTGATTTAAATTGTTTACTGTACAATTAATGTCTTTCTGATTTAAATTGTTTACTGTACAATTAATGTCTCTCTGATTTAAATTGTTTACTGTACAATTAATGTCTTTGTGATTTAAATTGTTTACATGTACAATTAATGTCTCTCTGATTTAAATTGTTTACTGTACAATTAATGTCTCTCTGATTTAAATTGTTTACTGTACAATTAATGTCTCTCTGATTTAAATTGTTTACCGTACAATTAATGTCTCTCTGATTTAAATTGTTTACTGTACAATTAATGTCTCTCTGATTTAAATTGTTTACTGTACAATTAATGTCTCTCTGATTTAAATTGTTTACTGTATAATTAATGTCTCTCTGATTTAAATTGTTTACTGTACAATTAATGTCTCTCTGATTTAAATTGTTTACTGTACAATTAATGTCTCTCTGATTTAAATTGTTTACTGTACAATTAATGTCTCTGATTTAAATTGTTTACTGTACAATTAATGTCTCTCTGATTTAAATTGTTTACTGTACAATTAATGTCTCTCTGATATATTTCCTAATGAATGCTACTGTGATATTATTCACAGTATAATGAAGTTATTAACAGTTGATGACTGTCCAGTGAAGTTCCAATACTTACCTGACGCGAATGTGTAAAATGAACAGCTGTACCCGACATTGGTAAGATATTTGTGTCTCAGGATATTGTTTATCCAAGCTATTGTTTATCCAAGCTATTGTTCCCAGT
>NC_134825.1:170178095-170251406 GCF_004210375.1 Tachypleus tridentatus
ACTGACAGTAATAACATTACTAGATATGAACTGCTAAATCTTCACACTGACAGTAATAACATTACTAGGTACAAACTGCTAAATCTTCACACTGACAGTAATAACATTACTAGATATGAACTGCTAAATCTTCACACTGACAGTAATAACATTACTAGATATGAACTGCTAAATCTTCACACTGACAGTAATAACATTACTAGATACAAACTGCTAAATCTTCACACTGACAGTAATAACATTACTAGGTACAAACTGCTAAATCTTCACACTGACAGTAATAACATTACTAGATACAAACTGCTAAATCTTCACACTGACAGTAATAACATTACTAGATATGAACTGCTAAATCTTCACACTGACAGTAATAACATTACTAGATATGAACTGCTAAATCTTCACACTGACAGTAATAACATTACTAGATATGAACTGCTAAATCTTCACACTGACAGTAATAACATTACTAGATATGAACTGCTAAATCTTCACACTGACAGTAATAACATTACTAGATATGAACTGCTAAATCTTTACACTGACAGTAATAACATTAATAGATATGAACTGCTAAATCTTCACCCTGACAGTAATAACATTACTAGATATATGAACAAACTGCAATAAATCTTCACTAAACAGTAATAACATTACTAGATTACTTGGTACAAACTGCTAAATCTTCACACTGACAGTAATAACATTACTAGATATGAACTGCTAAATCTTACACTGACAGTAATAACATTACTAGATATGAACTGCTAAATCTTCACACTGACAGTAATAACATTACTAGATATGAACTGCTAAATCTTCACACTGACAGTAATAACATTACTAGATATGAACTGCTAAATCTTCACACTGACAGTAATAACATTACTAGATATGAACTGCTAAATCTTCACACTGACAGTAATAACATTACTAGATATGAACTGCTAAATCTTCACACTGACAGTAATAACATTACTAGATATGAACTGCTAAATCTTCACACTGACAGTAATAACATTACTAGATACAAACTGCTAAATCTTCACACTGACAGTAATAACATTACTAGGTACAAACTGCTAAATCTTCACACTGACAGTAATAACATTACTAGGTACAAACTGCTAAATCTTCACACTGACAGTAATAACATTACTAGATATGAACTGCTAAATCTTCACACTGACAGTAATAACATTACTAGATATGAACTGCTAAATCTTCACACTGACAGTAATAACATTACTAGATATGAACTGCTAAATCTTCACACTGACAGTAATAACATTACTAGATATGAACTGCTAAATCTTCACACTGACAGTAATAACATTACTAAGATATGAACTGCTAAATCTTCACACTGACAGTAATAACATTACTAGGTATGAACTGCTAAATCTTCACACTGACAGTAATAACATTACTAGATATGAAACTGCTAAATCTTCACACTGACAGTAATAACATTACTAGGTACAAACTGCTAAATCTTCACACTGACAGTAATAACATTACTAGATATGAACTGCTAAATCTTCACACTGACAGTAATAACATTACTAGATACAAACTGCTAAATCTTCACACTGACAGTAATAACATTACTAGATATGAACTGCTAAATCTTCACACTGACAGTAATAACATTACTAGATATGAACTGCTAAATCTTCACACTGACAGTAATAACATTACTAGGTACAAACTGCTAAATCTTCACACTGACAGTAATAACATTACTAGGTACAAACTGCTAAATCTTCACACTGACAGTAATAACATTACTAGATATGAACTGCTAAATCTTCACACTGACAGTAATAACATTACTAGATACAAACTGCTAAATCTTCACACTGACAGTAATAACATTACTAGATACAAACTGCTAAATCTTCACACTGACAGTAATAACATTACTAGATATGAACTGCTAAATCTTCACACTGACAGTAATAACATTACTAGATATGAACTGCTAAATCTTCACACTGACAAATCTTCACACTGACAGTAATAACATTACTAGATACAAACTGCTAAATCTTCACACTGACAGTAATAACATTACTAGATATAAAATTGCTAAATCTTCACACTGACAGTAATAACATTACTAAATACAAACTGCTAAATCTTCACACTGACAGTAATAACATTACTAGATATGAACTGCTAAATCTTCACACTGACAGTAATAACATTACTAGATATGAACTGCTAAATCTTCACACTGACAGTAATAACATTACTAGATATGAACTGCTAAATCTTTACACTGACAGTAATAACATTACTAGGTACAAACTGCTAAATCTTCACACTGACAGTAATAACATTACTAGATATGAACTGCTAAATCTTCACACTGACAGTAATAACATTACTAGGTACAAACTGCTAAATCTTCACACTGACAGTAATAACATTACTAGATATGAACTGCTAAATCTTCACACTGACAGTAATAACATTACTAGAAAAACTGCTAAATCTTCACACTGACAGTAATAACATTACTAGGTACAAACTGCTAAATCTTCACACTGACAGTAATAACATTACTAGATATGAACTGCTAAATCTTCACACTGACAGTAATAACATTACTAGATATGAACTGCTAAATCTTCACACTGACAGTAATAACATTACTAGATATGAACTGCTAAATCTTCACACTGACAGTAATAACATTACTAGATATGAACTGCTAAATCTTCACACTGACAGTAATAACATTACTAGATATGAACTGCTAAATCTTCACACTGACAGTAATAACATTACTAGGTACAAACTGCTAAATCTTCACACTGACAGTAATAACATTACTAGATATGAACTGCTAAATCTTCACACTGACAGTAATAACATTACTAGATACAAACTGCTAAATCTTCACACTGACAGTAATAACATTACTAGATATGAACTGCTAAATCTTCACACTGACAGTAATAACATTACTAGATATGAACTGCTAAATCTTCACACTGACAGTAATAACATTACTAGGTACAAACTGCTAAATCTTCACACTGACAGTAATAACATTACTAGATATGAACTGCTAAATCTTCACACTGACAGTAATAACATTACTAGATATAAAATTGCTAAATCTTCACACTGACAGTAATAACATTACTAGATATGAACTGCTAAATCTTCACACTGACAGTAATAACATTACTAGATATGAACTGCTAAATCTTCACACTGACAGTAATAACATTACTAGATATGAACTGCTAAATCTTCACACTGACAGTAATAACATTACTAGATATGAACTGCTAAATCTTCACACTGACAGTAATAACATTACTAGATATGAACTGCTAAATCTTCACACTGACAGTAATAACATTACTAGATATGAACTGCTAAATCTTCACACTGACAGTAATAACATTACTAGATATGAACTGCTAAATCTTCACACTGACAGTAATAACATTACTAGATATGAACTGCTAAATCTTCACACTGACAGTAATAACATTACTAGATACAAACTGCTAAATCTTCACACTGACAGTAATAACATTACTAGATACAAACTGCTAAATGTTCAAACTGACAGTAATAACATTACTAGTATGAACTGCTAAATCTTTACACTGACAGTAATAACATTACTAGATATGAACTGCTAAATCTTCACACTGACAGTAATAACATTACTAGATATGAACTGCTAAATCTTCACACTGACAGTAATAACATTACTAGATATGAACTGCTAAATCTTCACACTGACAGTAATAACATTACTAGATATGAACTGCTAAATCTTCACACTGACAGTAATAACATTACTAGATATGAACTGCTAAATCTTCACACTGACAGTAATAACATTACTAGATATGAACTGCTAAATCTTCACACTGACAGTAATAACATTACTAGATATGAACTGCTAAATCTTCACACTGACAGTAATAACATTACTAGATATGAACTGCTAAATCTTCACACTGACAGTAATAACATTACTAGGTACAAACTGCTAAATCTTCACACTGACAGTAATAACATTACTAGATACAAACTGCTAAATCTTCACACTGACAGTAATAACATTACTAGATATGAACTGCTAAATCTTCACACTGACAGTAATAACATTACTAGATATGAACTGCTAAATCTTCACACTGACAGTAATAACATTACTAGATATGAACTGCTAAATCTTCACACTGACAGTAATAACATTACTAGATATGAACTGCTAAATCTTCACACTGACAGTAATAACATTACTAGATATGAACTGCTAAATCTTCACACTGACAGTAATAACATTACTAGATATGAACTGCTAAATCTTCACACTGACAGTAATAACATTACTAGATATGAACTGCTAAATCTTCACACTGACAGTAATAACATTACTAGATATGAACTGCTAAATCTTCACACTGACAGTAATAACATTACTAGGTACAAACTGCTAAATCTTCACACTGACAGTAATAACATTACTAGATATGAACTGCTAAATCTTTACACTGACAGTAATAACATTACTAGATATGAACTGCTAAATCTTCACACTGACAGTAATAACATTACTAGATATGAACTGCTAAATCTTCACACTGACAGTAATAACATTACTAGATATGAACTAAATCTTCACACTGACAGTAATAACATTACTTCTGCTAAATCTTCACACTGACAGTAATAACATTACTAGATATGAACTGCTAAATCTTCACACTGACAGTAATAACATTACTAGATATGAACTGCTAAATCTTCACACTGACAGTAATAACATTACTAGATATGAACTGCTAAATCTTCACACTGACAGTAATAACATTACTAGATATGAACTGCTAAATCTTCACACTGACAGTAATAACATTACTAGATATGAACTGCTAAATCTTCACACTGACAGTAATAACATTACTAGGTACAAACTGCTAAATCTTCACACTGACAGTAATAACATTACTAGGTACAAACTGCTAAATCTTCACACTGACAGTAATAACATTACTAGGTACAAACTGCTAAATCTTCACACTGACAGTAATAACATTACTAGATATGAACTGCTAAATCTTCACACTGACAGTAATAACATTACTAGATATGAACTGCTAAATCTTCACACTGACAGTAATAACATTACTAGATATGAACTGCTAAATCTTCACACTGACAGTAATAACATTACTAGATATGAACTGCTAAATCTTCACACTGACAGTAATAACATTACTAGATATGAACTGCTAAATCTTCACACTGACAGTAATAACATTACTAGATATGAACTGCTAAATCTTCACACTGACAGTAATAACATTACTAGATATGAACTGCTAAATCTTCACACTGACAGTAATAACATTACTAGGTACAAACTGCTAAATCTTCACACTGACAGTAATAACATTACTAGATATGAACTGCTAAATCTTCACACTGACAGTAATAACATTACTAGATATGAACTGCTAAATCTTCACACTGACAGTAATAACATTACTAGATATAAACTGCTAAATCTTCACACTGACAGTAATAACATTACTAGATATAAACTGCTAAATCTTCACACTGACAGTAATAACATTACTAGGTACAAACTGCTAAATCTTCACACTGACAGTAATAACATTACTAGATATGAACTGCTAAATCTTCACACTGACAGTAATAACATTACTAGGTACAAACTGCTAAATCTTCACACTGACAGTAATAACATTACTAGATATGAACTGCTAAATCTTCACACTGACAGTAATAACATTACTAGATATGAACTGCTAAATGTTCAAACTGACAGTAATAACATTACTAGTATGAACTGCTAAATCTTTACACTGACAGTAATAACATTACTAGATATGAACTGCTAAATCTTCACACTGACAGTAATAACATTACTAGATATAAACTGCTAAATCTTCACACTGACAGTAATAACATTACTAGATATGAACTGCTAAATCTTCACACTGACAGTAATAACATTACTAGATATGAACTGCTAAATCTTCACACTGACAGTAATAACATTACTAGATATGAACTGCTAAATCTTCACACTGACAGTAATAACATTACTAGATATGAACTGCTAAATCTTCACACTGACAGTAATAACATTACTAGATATGAACTGCTAAATCTTCACACTGACAGTAATAACATTACTAGATATGAACTGCTAAATCTTCACACTGACAGTAATAACATTACTAGATATGAACTGCTAAATCTTCACACTGACAGTAATAACATTACTAGATATGAACTGCTAAATCTTCACACTGACAGTAATAACATTACTAGGTACAAACTGCTAAATCTTCACACTGACAGTAATAACATTACTAGGTACAAACTGCTAAATCTTCACACTGACAGTAATAACATTACTAGGTACAAACTGCTAAATCTTCACACTGACAGTAATAACATTACTAGATATGAACTGCTAAATCTTCACACTGACAGTAATAACATTACTAGATATGAACTGCTAAATCTTCACACTGACAGTAATAACATTACTAGATATGAACTGCTAAATCTTCACACTGACAATAATAACATTACTAGATATGAACTGCTAAATCTTCACACTGACAGTAATAACATTACTAGATATGAACTGCTAAATCTTCACACTGACAGTAATAACATTACTAGATATGAACTGCTAAATCTTCACACTGACAGTAATAACATTACTAGATATGAACTGCTAAATCTTCACACTGAAAGTAATAACATTACAAGATATGAACAGCTAAATCTTCACACTGACAGTAATAACATTATTAGGTACAAACTGCTAAATGTTCAAACTGACAGTAATAACATTACTAGTATGAACTGCTAAATCTTTACACTGACAGTAATAACATTACTAGATATGAACTGCTAAATCTTCACACTGACAGTAATAACATTACTAGATATGAACTGCTAAATCTTCACACTGACAGTAATAACATTACTAGATATGAACTGCTAAATCTTCACACTGACAGTAATAACATTACTAGATATGAACTGCTAAATCTTCACACTGACAGTAATAACATTACTAGATATGAACTGCTAAATCTTCACACTGACAGTAATAACATTACTAGATATGAACTGCTAAATCTTCACACTGACAGTAATAACATTACTAGATATGAACTGCTAAATCTTCACACTGACAGTAATAACATTACTAGATATGAACTGCTAAATCTTCACACTGACAGTAATAACATTACTAGATATGAACTGCTAAATCTTCACACTGACAGTAATAACATTACTAGGTACAAACTGCTAAATCTTCACACTGACAGTAATAACATTACTAGGTACAAACTGCTAAATCTTCACACTGACAGTAATAACATTACTAGATATGAACTGCTAAATCTTCACACTGACAGTAATAACATTACTAGATATGAACTGCTAAATCTTCACACTGACAGTAATAACATTACTAGATATGAACTGCTAAATCTTCACACTGACAGTAATAACATTACTAGATATGAACTGCTAAATCTTCACACTGACAGTAATAACATTACTAGATATGAACTGCTAAATCTTCACACTGACAGTAATAACATTACTAGATATGAACTGCTAAATCTTCACACTGACAGTAATAACATTACTAGATATGAACTGCTAAATCTTCACACTGACAGTAATAACATTACTAGATATGAACTGCTAAATCTTCACACTGACAGTAATAACATTACTAGGTACAAACTGCTAAATCTTCACACTGACAATAATAACATTACTAGATACAAACTGCTAAATCTTCACACTGACAGTAATAACATTACTAGATATGAACTGCTAAATCTTCACACTGACAGTAATAACATTACTAGATATGAACTGCTAAATCTTCACACTGACAGTAATAACATTACTAGGTACAAACTGCTAAATCTTCACACTGACAGTAATAACATTACTAGATATGAACTGCTAAATCTTCACACTGACAGTAATAACATTACTAGATATGAACTGCTAAATCTTCACACTGACAGTAATAACATTACTAGATATGAACTGCTAAATCTTCACACTGACAGTAATAACATTACTAGATATGAACTGCTAAATCTTCACACTGACAGTAATAACATTACTAGATATGAACTGCTAAATCTTCACACTGACAGTAATAACATTACTAGATATGAACTGCTAAATCTTCACACTGACAGTAATAACATTACTAGATATGAACTGCTAAATCTTCACACTGACAGTAATAACATTACTAGATATGAACTGCTAAATCTTCACACTGACAGTAATAACATTACTAGATATGAACTGCTAAATCTTCACACTGACAGTAATAACATTACTAGATATGAACTGCTAAATCTTCACACTGACAGTAATAACATTACTAGATATGAACTGCTAAATCTTCACACTGACAGTAATAACATTACTAGATATGAACTGCTAAATCTTCACACTGACAGTAATAACATTACTAGATACAAACTGCTAAATCTTCACACTGACAGTAATAACATTACTTGGTACAAACTGCTAAATCTTCACACTGACAGTAATAACATTACTAGATATGAACTGCTAAATCTTCACACTGACAGTAATAACATTACTAGATATAAAATTGCTAAATCTTCACTGACAGTAATAACATTACTAGGTACAAACTGCTAAATCTTCACACTGACAGTAATAACATTACTAGATATGAACTGCTAAATCTTCACACTGACAGTAATAACATTACTAGATATGAACTGCTAAATCTTCACACTGACAGTAATAACATTACTAGATATAAACTGCTAAATCTTTACACTGACAGTAATAACATTACTAGATATGAACTGCTAAATCTTCACACTGACAGTAATAACATTACTAGATATGAACTGCTAAATCTTCACACTGACAGTAATAACATTACTAGGTAAAACTGCTAAATCTTCACACTGACAGTAATAACATTACTAGATATGAACTGCTAAATCTTCACACTGACAGTAATAACATTACTAGATATGAACTGCTAAATCTTCACACTGACAGTAATAACATTACTAGATATGAACTGCTAAATCTTCACACTGACAGTAATAACATTACTAGATACAAACTGCTAAATCTTCACACTGACAGTAATAACATTACTAGATACAAACTGCTAAATCTTCGCACTGACAGTAATAACTTACTAGGTACAAACTGCTAAATCATCACACTGACAGTAATAACATTACTAGATATGAACTGCTAAATCTTCACACTGACAGTAATAACATTACTAGATATGAACTGCTAAATCTTCACACTGACAGTAATAACATTACTAGATATGAACTGCTAAATCTTCACACTGACAGTAATAACATTACTAGATATGAACTGCTAAACCTTCACACTGACAGTAATAACATTACTAGATATTAACTGCTAAATCTTCACACTTGTATTAAACACATTACTAGGTACAAACTGCTAAATCTTAACACTGACAGTAATAACATTACTAGATATAAACTGCTAAATCTTCACACTGACAGTAATAATTACTAGATACTAGATATGAACTGCTAAATCTTCACACTGACAGTAATAACATTACTAGATATGAACTGCTAAATCTTCACACTGACAGTAATAACATTACTAGATATGAACTGCTAAATCTTCACACTGACAGTAATAACATTACTAGATATGAACTGCTAAATCTTACACTGACAGTAATAACATTACTAGATATGAACTGCTAAATCTTCACACTGACAGTAATAACATTACTAGATATGAACTGCTAAATCTTCACACTGACAGTAATAACATTACTAGATATGAACTGCTAAATCTTCACACTGACAGTAATAACATTACTAGATATGAACTGCTAAATCTTAACACTGACAGTAATAACATTAAATGTTCAAACTGCTGCATCTTCACACTGATAGTAATAACATTACTAGGTACAAACTGCTAAATCTTCACACTGACAGTAATAACATTACTAGATACAAACTGCTAAATCTTCACACTGACAGTAATAACATTACTAGATACAAACTGCTAAATCTTCACACTGACAGTAATAACATTATTAGGTAGAAACTGCTAAATCTTCACACTGACAAAAAGAACATTATTACATACAAACTGATAAATTTTCATAGTGACAGTAAGATCATTACAAGATACAAACTGCTAAATCTTCACACTCACAGTAATAACATTACTAGAAAAAAACTGCTAAATCTTCACACTGACAGTAATAACATTACTAGGTATAAACTGCTAAATCTTCACACTGACAGTAATAACATTACTAGATATGAACTGCTAAATCTTCACACTGACAGTAATAACATTACTAGATATGAACTGCTAAATCTTCACACTGACAGTAATAACATTACTAGATATGAACTGCTAAATCTTCACACTGACAGTAATAACATTACTAGATATGAACTGCTAAATCTTCACACTGACAGTAATAACATTACTAGATATGAACTGCTAAATCTTTACACTGACAGTAATAACATTACTAGATATGAACTGCTAAATCTTTACACTGACAGTAATAACATTACTAGATATTAACTGCTAAATCTTTACACTGACAGTAATAACATTACTAGATATGAATTGCTAAATCTTCACACTGACAGTAATAACATTACTAGATATGAACTGCTAAATCTTCACACTGACAGTAATAACATTACTAGATATAAACTGCTAAATCTTCACACTGACAGTAATAACATTACTAGATATGAACTGCTAAATCTTCACACTGACAGTAATAACATTACTAGATACAAACTGCTAAATCTTCACACTGACAGTAATAACATTACTAGATATGAACTGCTAAATCTTCACACTGACAGTAATAACATTACTAGATACAAACTGCTAAATCTTCACACTGACAGTAATAACATTACTAGATATGAACTGCTAAATCTTCACACTGACAGTAATAACATTACTAGATATGAACTGCTAAATCTTCACACTGACAGTAATAACATTACTAGGTACAAACTGCTAAATCTTCACACTGACAGTAATAACATTACAAGGTACAAACTGCTAAATCTTCACACTGACAGTAATAACATTACTAGGTACAAACTGCTAAATCTTCACACTGACAGTAATAACATTACTAGATATGAACTGCTAAATCTTCACACTGACAGTAATAACATTACTAGATATGAACTGCTAAATCTTCACACTGACAGTAATAATATTACTAGATATGAACTGCTAAATCTTCACACTGACAGTAATAACATTATTAGATATGAACTGCTAAATCTTCACACTGACAGTAATAACATTACTAGATATGAACTGCTAAATCTTCACACTGACAGTAATAACATTACTAGATATGAACTGCTAAATCTTTACACTGACAGTAATAACATTACTAGATACAAACTGCTAAATCTTCACACTGACAGTAATAACATTACTAGATATGAACTGCTAAATCTTTACACTGACAGTAATAACATTACTAGATATGAACTGCTAAATCTTCACACTGACAGTAATAACATTACTAGGTAAAAACTGCTAAATCTTCACACTGACAGTAATAACATTACTAGGTAGAAAACTGCTAAATCTTCACACTGACAGTAATAACATTACTAGATATGAACTGCTAAATCTTCACACTGACAGTAATAACATTACTAGATATGAACTGCTAAATCTTCACACTGACAGTAATAACATTACTAGATATGAACTGCTAAATCTTCACACTGACAGTAATAACATTACTAGATATGAACTGCTAAATCTTCACACTGACAGTAATAACATTACTAGATATGAACTGCTAAATCTTAACACTGACAGTAATAACATTAAAAGTTCAAACTGCTAAATCTTCACACTGACAGTAATAACATTACTAGGTACAAACTGCTAAATCTTCACACTGACAGTAATAACATTACTAGATACAAACTGCTAAATCTTCACACTGACAGTAATAACATTACTAGGTAGAAACTGCTAAATCTTCACACTGACAGTAATAACATTATTAGGTACAAACTGCTAAATCTTCACACTGACAGTAATAACATTACTAGATACAAACTGCTAAATCTTCACACTGACAGTAATAACATTATTAGGTACAAACTGCTAAATCTTCACACTGACAGTAATAATATTACTAGATACAAACTGCTAAATCTTCACACTGACAGTAATAACATTACTAAGTACAAACTGCTAAATCTTCACACTGACAGTAATAACATTACTAGATATGAACTGCTAAATCTTCACACTGACAGTAATAACATTACTAGATATGAACTGCTAAATCTTCACACTGACAGTAATAACATTACTAGATATGAACTGCTAAATCTTCACACTGACAGTAATAACATTACTAGATATGACCTGCTAAATCTTTACACTAAGAGTAATAACATTACTAGATAATATCTGCTAATTCTTTACACTGAGAATAATAACATTATTAGATACGAAATGCTAAATCTTTACACTGACAGTAATAACATTACTAGATATGAACTGCTAAATCTTCACACTGACAGTAATAACATTACTAGATATCAATTGCTAAATCTTCACACTGACAGTAATAACATTACTGGATATGAACTGCTAAATTTTTCCACTGACAGTAATAACATTATTAGGTACAAACTGCTAAATCTTCACACTAACATTAATAAAATTATTAGATATGAACTGCTAAATCTTCACACTGACAGTAATAACATTACTACGTACAAACTGCTAAATCTTCACACTGACAGTAATAACATTACTAGATATGAACTGCTAAATCTTCACACTGACAGTAATAACATTACTAGATATAACTGCTAAATCTTCACACTGACAGTAATAACATTACTTGGTACAAACTGCTAGATCTTCACACTGAAAGTAATAACATTACTAGATATGAACTGCTAAATCTTCACACTGACAGTAATAACATTACTAGGTACAAACTGCTAAATCTTCACACTGACAGTAATAACATTACTAGATATGAACTGCTAAATCTTCACACTGACAGTAATAACATTACTAGATATGAACTGCTAAATCTTCACACTGACAGTAATAACATTACTAGATATGAACTGCTAAATATTCACACTGACATTAATAACATTACTAGATATGAACTGCTAAATCTTCACACTAATAGGAATAACATTATTAGATATGAACTGCTAAATTTTAACACTGACAGTAATAACATTACTAGATATGACCTGCTAAATCTTTACACTGAGAGTAATAACATTACTAGATACGAACTGCTAAATCTTTACACTGACAGTAATAACATTACTAGATATGAACTGCTAAATCTTCACAGTGACAGTAATAACATACTAGGTAAAAACTGCTAAATCTTCACACTGACAGAAATATCATTACTAGGTAGAAACTGCTAAATCTTCACACTGACAGTAATAACATTACTAGGTAAATCTTCACACTGAACTGCTAAATCTTCACACTGACAGTAATAACATTACTAGATATGAACTGCTAAATCTTCACACTGACAGTAATAACATTACTAGATATGAACTGCTAAATCTTCACATTGACAGTAATAACATTACTAGATATGAACTGCTAAATGTTCACACTGACAGTAATAACATTACTAGATATGAACTGCTAAATCTTTTCACTGACAGTAATAACATTACTAGATATGAACTGCTAAATCTTCACATTGATAGTAATAACATTAATAGATATGATCTGATAAATTTTTACTTTGAGAGTAATAACACTACTAGATACGAACTGCTAAATCATTACACTGAGAGTAATAACATTATTAGATATGAACTGCTAAATCTTCACACTGACAGTAATAACATTACTAAGTACAAACTGCTAAATCTTCACGCTGATAATAATAACATTACTAGATATGAACTGCTAAATCTTCACAATGACAGTAATAACATTACTAGATATGATCTGATAAATTTTACTTGACAGTAATAACATTACTAGATACGAACTGCTAAATCTTTACACTGAGAGTAATAACATTACTAGATATGAATTGCTAAATCTTCACACTGACAGTAATAACATTACTAGATACAAACTGCTAAATCTTCACACTGAGAGTAATAACATTAGTAGATACAAATTGATAAATTTTTACATTGACAGTAATAACATTACTAGATATGAACTGCTAAATCTTCTCAGTGACAGTAATAACATTACTAGATATGAACTGCTAATTCTTCACACTGACAGTAATAACATAACTAGATATGAACTGCTAAATCTTAACACTGACAGTAATAAAATTACGAGATATGAACTGCTAAATCTTCACACTAACAGTAATAACATTACTAGATATTAACTGCTAAATCTTTACACTTAGAGTAATAACATTACTAGATATGAACTGCTAAATCTTCACACTTAGAGAAATAACATTACTAGATATGAACTGCTAAATCTTCACACTGACAGAAATAACATTACTAGTTATAAACTGCTAAATCTTCACAATGAGAGTAATAACATTACTAGATATGAACTGCTAAATCTTCACACTGACAGTAATAACATTACTAGATATGAACTGCTAAATCTTCACACTGACAGTAATAACATTATTAGATACGAACTGCTAAATCTTCACACTGACAGTAATAACATTACTAGGTACAAACTGCTAAATTTTCATAATGAGAGGAATAACATTACTAGATACAAACTGCTAAATCTTCACAGTGACAGTAATAACATTACTAGGTACAAACTGCTAAATCTTCACACTGACAGTAATAACATTACTAGGTACAAACTGCTAAATCTTCACACTGACAGTAATAACATTACTAGGTAAAAACTGCTAAATTTTCACAATGACAGGAATAACATTACTAGGAACAAACTGCTAAATCTTCACACTGACAGTAATAACATTACTAGGTACAAACTGCTAAATCTTCACTTTGACAGTAATAACATTGCTAGGTACAAACCGCTAAATCTTCACACTGACAGTAATAACATTACTAGGTCCAAACTTTAAATTTTTACATTGACAGTAATAACATTATTAGGTACAAACTGCTAAATCTTCACACCGACAGTAATAACATTACTAGGTACAAACTTCTAAATCTTCACACTGACAGTAATAACATTACTAGATATGAACTGCTAAATCTTCTCACTGACAGTAATAACATTCCTAGATATGAACGGCTAATTCTTCACACTGTTAGGAATAACATAACTAGATATGAACTGCTAAATCTTAACACTGACAGTAATAACATTACTAGATATGAACTTTAAACCTTCACACTAACATTAATAACATTACAAGATATTAACTGCTAAATCTTCACATTGACAGTAATAACATTACTAGGTACAAACTGCTAAATCTTAACAGTGACAGTAATAACATTACTAGATATGAATTGCTAAATCTTCAAACTGACAGTAATAACATTACATGATATGATCTGCTAAATCTTCACACTAACAGTAATAACATTACTAGATATGAACTGCTAAATCTCTACACTGACACTAATAACATTACTAGATATGAACTGCTAAATATTCACACTGATAGTAATAACATTACTAGATACAAATTGCTAAATCTTCACACTGACAGTAATAACATTACTAGATATGAACTGCTAAATCTTCACACTAACATTATTAAAATTATTAGATATGAACTGCTAAATCTTCACACTAATAGGAATAACATTATTAGATATGAACTGCTAAATTTTAACACTCACAGTAATAACATTACTAGATATGACCTGCTAAATCTTTACGCTGAGAGTAATAACATTACTAGATACGAACTGCTAAATCTTTACACTGACAGTAAAAACATTATTAGATATGATGTGCTAAATCTTTACACTGAGAGTAATAACGTTACTAGATATGTACTGCTAAATCTTCAAAGTGACAGTAATAACATACCAGGTAAAAACTGCTAAGTCTTCACTCTTACATAAATATCATTACTAGGTAGAAAACTCGCTAAATGTTCACATCGACAGTAATAACATTACTAGATATGAACTGCTGAATCTTCACACTGACAGTAATAAAATTACTAGATATGAACTGCTAAATCTCTACCCTGACACTAATAACATTACTAGATATGAACTGCTAAATCTTCACACTGACAGTAATAACATTACTAGATATGAACTGCTAAATCTTCACACTGACAGTAATAACATTACTAGATATGAACTGCTAAATCTTAACACTGACAGCAATAACATTAAAAGTTCAAACTGTTGCATCTTCACACTGATAGTAATAACATTAGTAGGTACAAACTGCTAAATTTTCATAGTGACAGTAATAACATTACTAGATACAAAGTGCTAAATCTTCACACTGACAGTAATAACATTATTAGGTACAAACTGCTAAATCTTCACACTCACAGTAATAATATAACTAGATAAAAACTGCTAAATCTTCACACTGACAGTAATAACAATACTAAGTACAAACTGCTAAATCTTCACACTGAGAGTAATAGCGTTAATAGATATGAACTGCTAAATCTTCTCACTGACAGAAATAACATTACTAGATATGAACTGCTAAATCTTCACACTGATAGGAATAACATTACTAGATATGAACTGATAAATCTTAACACTGACAGTAATAACATTACTAGATATGACCTGCTAAATCTTTACGCTAAGAGTAATAACATTACTAGATTAGAACTGCTAAATCTTTACACTCACAGCAAAAACATTATTAGATAATATCTGCTAATTCTTTACACTGAGAATAATAACATTATTAGATACGAAATGCTAAATCTTTACACTGGCAGTAATAACATTACTAGATATGAACTGCTAAATCTTCACACTGACAGTAATAACATTACTAGATATCAATTGCTAAATCTTCACACTGACAGTAATAACATTACTGGATATGAACTGCTAAATTTTTCCATTGACAGTAATAACATTATTAGGTACAAACTGCTAAATATTCACACTAACATTATTAAAATTATTAGATATGAACTGGTAAATCTTCACACTGACAGAAATAACATTACTACGTACAAACTGCTAAATCTTCACACTGACTGTAATAACATTACTAGATATGAACTGCTTAATCTTCACACTGATAGTAATAACATTACTAGATAGTAACTGCTAAATATTCACACTGACAGTAATAACATTACTTGGTACAAACTGCTAGATCTTCACAATGAGAGTAATAACATTACTAGATATGAACTGCTAAATCTTCACACTGACAGTAATAACAGTACTAGGTACAAGCTGCTAAATCTCCACACTGACAGTAATAACATTACTAGATATGAACTGCTAAATCTTCACACTGACAGTAATAACATTACTAGATATGAACTGCTAAATCTTCACACTGACAGTATTAATATTACTAGATATGAACTGCTAAATATTCACACTAACATTATTAAAATTATTAGATATGAACTGCTAAATCTTCACACTAATAGGAATAACATTATTAGATATGAACTGCTAAATTTTAACACTCACAGTAATAACATTACTAGATATGACCTGCTAAATCTTTACGCTGAGAGTAATAACATTACTAGATACGAACTGCTAAATCTTTACACTGACAGTAAAAACATTACTAGATATGTACTGCTAAATCTTCAAAGTGACAGTAATAACATACCAGGTAAAAACTGCTAAGTCTTCACTCTGACAGAAATATCATTACTAGGTAGAAACCGCTAAATGTTCACACTGACAGTAATAACATTACTAGGTGCAAACTGCTAAATCTTCACATTGAGAGTAATAACATTACAAAATATGAACTGCGAAATCTTCACACTGACAGTAATAATAATACTAGATATGAACTGCTAAATCTTCACATTGACAGTAATAACATTACTAGATATGAACTGTTAAATGTTCACACTGACAGTAATAACATTACTAGATATGAACTGCTAAATCTTTTCACTGACAGTAATAACATTACTAGATATGAACTGCTAAATCTTCACATTGATAGGAATAACATTAATAGATATGATCTGATAAATTTTTACTTTGAGAGTAATAACACTACTAGATACGAACTGCTAAATCATTATACTGAGAGTAATAACATTATTAGATATGAATTGCTAAATCTTCACACTGACAGTAGTAACATTACTAAGTACAAACTGCTAAATCTTCACGCTGATAATAATAACATTACTAGATATGAACTGCTAAATCTTCACAATGACTGTAATAACATTACTAGATATGATCTGATAAATTTTTACTTTGAGAGTAATAACACTACTAGATACGAACTGCTAAGTCATTACACTGAGAGTAATAACATTACTAGATATGAATTGCTAAATCTTCACACTGACAGTAATAACATTACTAGATACAAACTGCTAAATCTTCACACTGAGAGTAATAACATTAGTAGATACAAATTGATAAATTTTTACATTGACAGTAATAACATTACTAGATATGAACTGCTAAATCTTCTCAGTGACAGTAATAACATTCCTAGATATGAACGGCTAATTCTTCACACTGTTAGGAATAACATAACTAGATATGAACTGCTAAATCCTAACACTGACAGTAATAAAATTACGAGATATGAACTGCTAAACCTTCACACTAACAGTAATATCATTACTAGATATTAACTGCTAAATCTTCACACTTAGAGTAATAACATTACTAGATATGAACTGCTAAATCATCACACTTAGAGAAATAACATTACTAGATATGAACTGCTAAATCTTCACACTGACAGAAATAACATTACTAGTTATAAACTGCTAAATCTTCACAATGAGAGTAATAACATTACTAGATATGAACTGCTAAATCTTCACACTGACAGTAATAACATTACTAGATATGAACTGCTAAATCTTCACACTGACAGTAATAACATTATTAGATACGAACTGCTAAATCTTCACACTGACAGTAATAACATTACTAGGTACAAACTGCTAAATTTTCATAATGAGAGGAATAATATTACTAGGAACAAACTGCTAAATCTTCACAGTGACAGTAATAACATTACTAGGTACAAACTGCTAAGTCTTCACTCTGACAGTAATAACATTACTAGGTACAAACTGCTAAATCTTCACACTGACAGTAATAACATTACTAGGTACAAACTGCTAAATTTTCATAATGAGAGGAATAATATTACTAGGAACAAACTGCTAAATCTTCACAGTGACAGTAATAACATTACTAGGTACAAACTGCTAAGTCTTCACTCTGACAGTAATAACATTACTAGGTACAAACCGCTAAATCTTCACACTGACAGTAATAACATTACTAGGTCCAAACTTTTAAATTTTTACATTGACAGTAATAACATTATTAGGTACAAACTGCTAAATCTTCACACCGACAGTAATAACATTACTAGGTACAAACTTCTAAATCTTCACACTGACAGTAATAACATTACTAGATATGAACTGCTAAATCTTCTCAGTGACAGTAATAACATTCCTAGATATGAACGGCTAATTCTTCACACTGTTAGGAATAACATAACTAGATATGAACTGCTAAATCTTAACACTGACAGTAATAAAATTACGAGATATGAACTTTTAAACCTTCACACTAACATTAATAACATTACAAGATATTAACTGCTAAATCTTCACATTGGTATTAACAACATTACTAGGTACAAACTGCTAAATCTTAACAGTGACAGTAATAACATTACTAGATATGAATTGCTAAATCTTCAAACTGACAGTAGTAACATTACATGATATGATCTGCTAAATCTTCACACTAACAGTAATAACATTACTAGATATGAACTGCTAAATCTCTACACTGACACTAATAACATTACTAGATATGAACTGCTAAATATTCACACTGATAGTAATAACATTACTAGATACAAATTGCTAAATCTTCACACTGACAGTAATAACATTACTAGATATGAACTGCTAAATCTTCACACTGACAGTGATAACATTACTAGATATGAACTGTTAAATTTTTACACTGACAGTAATAATATTACTAGGTACAAACTGCTAAATCTTCACCCTGACAGTAATAACATTACTAGTTACAAACTGCTAAATCTTCACAATGAAAGTAATAACATTACTAGATATGAACTGCTAAATCTTCACACTGACAGTAATAACATTACTAGATATGAACTGCTAAATCTTCACAATGAAAGTAATAACATTACTAGATATGAACTGCTAAATCTTCACACTGACAGTAATAACATTACTAGATATGAACTGCTAAATCTTCAAACTGACAATAATAACATTATTAGATACGAACTGCTAAATCTTCACACTGACAGTAATAACATTACTAGGTACAAACTGCTAAATTTTCACAATGAGAGGAATAATATTACTAGGAACAAACTTCTAAATCTTCACAGTGACAGTAATAACATTATTAGGTACAAACTGCTAAATCTTCACACTGACAGTAATAACATTACTAGGTCCAAACTTTTAAATTTTTACATTGACAGTAATAACATTATTAGGTACAAACTGCTAAATCTTCACACTGATAGAAATAACATTACTAGGTACAAACTTCTAAATCTTCACACTGACAGTAATAACATTACTAGATATGAACTTCTAAATCTTCTCAGTGACAGTAATAACATTCCTAGATATGAACGGCTAATTCTTCACACTGTTAGGAATAACATAACTAGATATGAACTGCTAAATCTTAACACTGACAGTAATAAAATTACGAGATATGAACTCCTAAACCTTCACACTAACAGTAATAACATTACTAGATATTAACTGCTAAATCTTCACACTGACAGTGATAACATTACTAGATATGAACTGTTAAATTTTTACACTGACAGTAATAATATTACTAGGTACAAACTGCTAAATCTTCACCCTGACAGTAATAACATTACTAGTTACAAACTGCTAAATCTTCACAATGAGAGTAATAACATTACTAGATATGAACTGCTAAATCTTCACACTGACAGTAATAACATTACTAGATATGAACTGCTAAATCTTCACACTTAGAGTAATAACATTACTATATATGAACTGCTAAATCATCACACTTAGAGAAATAACATTACTAGATATGAACTGCTAAATCTTCACACTGACAGAAATAATATTACTAGTTACAAACTGCTAAATCTTCACAATGAAAGTAATAACATTACTAGATATGAACTGCTAAATCTTCACACTGACAGTAATAACATTACTAGATATGAACTGCTAAATCTTCAAACTGACAATAATAACATTATTAGATACGAACTGCTAAATCTTCACACTGACAGTAATAACATTACTAGGTACAAACTGCTAAATTTTCACAATGAGAGGAATAATATTACTAGGAACAAACTTCTAAATCTTCACAGTGACAGTAATAACATTACTAGGTACAAACTGCTAAGTCTTCACTCTGACAGTAATAACATTACTAGGTACAAACCGCTAAATCTTCACACTGACAGTAATAACATTACTAGGTCCAAACTTTTAAATTTTTACATTGACAGTAATAACATTATTAGGTACAAACTGCTAAATCTTCACACTGACAGTAATAACATTACTAGGTACAAACTTCTAAATCTTCACACTGACAGTAATAACATTACTAGATATGAACTTCTAAATCTTCTCAGTGACAGTAATAACATTCCTAGATATGAACGGCTAATTCTTCACACTGTTAGGAATAACATAACTAGATATGAACTGCTAAATCTTAACACTGACAGTAATAAAATTACGAGATATGAACTCCTAAACCTTCACACTAACAGTAATAACATTACTAGATATTAACTGCTAAATCTTCACATTGGTATTAACAACATTACTAGGTACAAACTGCTAAATCTTAACACTGACAGTAATAACATTACTAGATATGAATTGCTAAATCTTCAAACTGACAGTAGTAACATTACATGATATGAACTGCTAAATCTTCACACTAACTGTAATAACATTACTAGATATGAACTGCTAAATCTCTACACTGACACTAATAACATTACTAGATATGAACTGCTGAATATTCACACTGATAGTAATAACATTACTAGATACAAATTGTTAAATCTTCACACTGACAGTAATAACATTACTAGATATGAACTGCTAAATCTTCACACTGATAGTGATAACATTACTAGATTTGAACTGTTAAATTTTTACACTGACAGTAATAATATTACTAGGTACAAACTGCTAAATCTTCACACTGACAGTAATAACATTACTAGATATGAACTGCTAAATCTTCACACTGACAGTAATAACATTACTAGATATGAACTGATAAATCTTCACACTGACAGTAATAACATTACTAGATATGAACTGATAAATCTTCACACTGACAGTAATAACATTAGTAGATACAAACTGCTAAATTTTCACATTGACAGTAATAACATTACTAGGTACAAACTGCTAAATCTTCACACTGATAGTAATAACATTACTAGGTACAAACTGCTAAATCTTCACGCTGACAGTAATAACATTACTAGGTACAAACTGCTAAATCATCACACTGACAGTAATAACATTACTAGATATGAACTGCTAAATCTTCGCACTGACAGTAATAACATTACTAGGTACAAATTGCTAAATCTTCGCACTGACAGTTTTAACATTATTAGATACGAACTGCTAAATCTTTACACTGACAGTAATAACATTATTAGAAACCAACTGCTAAATCTTCACACTGACATTAATAACATTACTAGGTACAAACTGCTAAATCGTCACATTGACAGTAATAACATTACCAGATATGAATTGCTGAATCTTCACACTGACAGTAATAACATTTCTAGATATGAACTGCTAAATCTTCACACTGACAGGAATAACATTATTAGATACGAACTGCTAAATCTTCAGATTGACAGCAATAACATTATTAGATATGAACTGCTAAATCTTCACACTGACAGTAATAACATTACTAGGTACAAACTGATAAATCTTCACACTGAGAGTAACAACGTTACTAGGTACAAACTGCTAACTCTTCACACTGAGGGTAATAACATTACTAGGTACAAACTGCTAAATCATCGCACTGTCAGTAATAACATTACTAGATATGAACTGCTAAATCTTCACACTGACAGTAATAACATTACTAGGTACAAACTGCTAAATCTTCACACTTACAGTAATAAAATTACTAGATATGGACTGTTAAATCTTTACTCAGACAATGACAAGGTAACAGATTTTCTGTTTCTAAGTCTTCATACAGACAGTGATAAATAAGGATATCAGTTTTGTATTGTTGTGTTTCCACTCAGACAGTGATAAGAATATCAGTTTAGTGTTGTTGTGTTTACACTTAGACAATGATAAGAATATCAGTTTTGTATTGTTGTGTTTCCACTCAGACAGTGATAATAATATCAGTTTAGTGTTGTTGTGTTTACACTTAGACAATGATAAGAATATCAGTTTTGTATTGTTGTGTTTCCACTCAGACAATGATAAGAATATCAGTTTTGTATTGTTGTGTTTCTACTCAGACAATGATAAGAATATCAGTTTTGTATTGTTGTGTTTACACTTAGACAATGCTAAGAATATCAGTTTAGTGTTGTTTTCTTCCATGTTTCCGCTTTTTAAAGTATCATCGCTAAATATACTCTTCAAAAAAAGAAACGCAAAAGGCAAAATATGAAACAAATTGTTCATAAGTTTATTCCGGGTACTTCTGTATGACATGTGTGAAACTTTGCACATTCACTGCTGAACATCCAAAATCTGCAAAGGCGAAGTCCTCGCTCACTAGATAACCTTTAACGACATTCAACGTGATTAACGAGTATGCCCCCCGTGAGCATCAGTAACTGCTTGGCATCTTCTGCCCATGGAAGCGATGAGATGACGAATCACATTCTGTGGAATGGCTGTCCACTCAGCCTGCAAAGCTGCTGCAAGCTGAGATAGAGTCTGCGGTTGAGGTTGTCGCCGTCGCAGACGTCGGTCCAACTCGTCCCAAAGATGTTCGATGGGTTTTAAATCTGGTTTAAATCTGGACATGACAACGCCCGTCCTCACACAGCTCGACTCACCACTGTCTTCTTGAAAAACGTCGTTGACGTTCACCATGATGAGTTGCACATGGGGCCTAAGAATCTCGTCGGCGTATTGTTGAGCCGTAAGATTCCCTCGAATGTGCAAAAGGTCTGATCTGGCAATGTAGGCGATGGCAGCCCACATCATGATGCTGCCACCATCAAATCTGTCAATATCCTGCACACAGTTTGATGCAAAACGTTCACCTCGGCGACGGTAAACAAGGGTCCTTTCATCCTGCCTACGAAGCATAAAACGTGATTCATCGCTGAACCAAACATACCTCCAACGTCGATGAGGCCATACCCGACGTGCCCGAGTCCACTGCAGCCGTGGTTGACGATGTTGCTGGGTGAGGATGACGTCTCTGACTGGACAACGAGGTCAGATTCCTGCATCTCATAGACGGTTGCGTACGGTCTGATCGGATATCCTACGCAGCCCTGGTATGGTTGAGACAGTAGACGTCGCAGTGGTGGTTCTATCCCGAAGGTGACGTAACCGGATGTAGCGATCTTGTGCGGGCGTGGTCACACGAGGTCTGCCAGATCGCGGACGGTCACAAGTTGATCCATGTTGTTGGTGACGATTCCATAGCCTTGTGATGGTGCTTGGGTGGACATTCACAGCTCTGGCAAAATCTGATCGAGATTCGCCTGCTTCCAAACGACCAATGGCGTTGTTGCGTTGTGCTTCAGTCAGTCTTGGCGTAACTGTATTGCGTGTCGGTGGCTTAACACTGAGCTATGGAAACCGAGAACCCGTCACTTTACAGGGATTTTGCACATGTTGCACTTGCAGAACATGCAGATCTATCAACAAATTTATTGGACACGAATGCGTTTTGGCGAAAAATCCGATGTTTTCCTCCGTTTTCAATGTGCACAACTTTTATTGTCATTTTGGTCTGACAATCAGTGCCTTAACACGTGTAACTTCACATACTCTGAGCTTGTAACATTATTACATATATTTCTCTTTAAAATAACAAAATTATCCCTATTGCGTTTCTTGTTTTGAAGAGTATAAATTAACATACTTTCGACTGAGATCCGTAACAACTGGTGCTAGCTTTATGAAATAGTTTTACAACGTTTCATTAGAGGAAGTTTCTAAAACAACGTTTAGTAGGTGGGTTAATGAAGATATCAGAATTTGTGAACATTGTGACCAGTTATCTTATTCAAGTGTTTTAACTCGTCAGCATGATAGCTTCCATAATGGACGGAAACTCGTGAATCACGTTAAACCAATGTAGGTGTAACTCTTTATAGGAAGCTGTTTAGTTGATGATAAACCAATGTAGGTGTAACTCTTTATAGGAAGCTGTTTTGTTGATGATAAACCAATGTTGGTGTAACTCTTTATAGGAAGCTGTTTAGTTGATGATAAACCAATGTAGGTGTAACTCTTTATAGGAAGCTGTTTAGTTGATGATAAACCAATGTAGGTGTAACTCTTTATAGGAAGCTGTTTTGTTGATGATAAACCAATGTAGGTGTAACTCTTTATAGGAAGCTGTTTAGTTGATGATAAACCAATGTAGGTGTAACTCTTTATAGGAAGTTGTTTAGTTGATGATAAACCAATGTAGGTGTAACTCTTTATAGGAAGCTGTTTTGTTGATGATAAACCAATGTAGGTGTAACTCTTTATAGGAAGCTGTTTAGTTGATGATAAACCAATGTAGGTGTAACTCTTTATAGGAAGCTGTTTAGTTGATGATAAACCAATGTAGGTGTAACTCATTATAGGAAGCTGTTTAGTTGATGATAAACCAATGTAGGTGTAACTCTTTATAGGAAGCTGTTTAGTTGATGATAAACCAATGTAGGTGTAACTCTTTATAGGAAGCTGTTTAGTTGATGATAAACCAATGTAGGTGTAACTCTTTATAGGAAGCTGTTTTGTTGATGATAAACCAATGTAGGTGTAACTCATTATAGGAAGCTGTTTAGTTGATGATAAACCAATGTAGGTGTAACTCTTTATAGGAAGCTGTTTTGTTGATGATAAACCAATGTAGGTGTAACTCTTTATAGGAAGCTGTTTAGTTGATGATAAACCAATGTAGGTGTAACTCTTTATAGGAAGCTGTTTAGTTGATGATAAACCAATGTAGGTGTAACTCTTTATAGGAAGCTGTTTTGTTGATGATAAACCAATGTAGGTGTAACTCTTTATAGGAAGCTGTTTAGTTGATGATAAACCAATGTAGGTGTAACTCATTATAGGAAGCTGTTTAGTTGATGATAAACCAATGTAGGTGTAACTCTTTATAGGAAGCTGTTTTGTTGATGATAAACCAATGTAGGTGTAACTCTTTATAGGAAGCTGTTTAGTTGATGATAAACCAATGTAGGTGTAACTCTTTATAGGAAGCTGTTTAGTTGATGATAAACCAATGTAGGTGTAACTCTTTATAGGAAGCTGTTTTGTTGATGATAAACCAATGTAGGTGTAACTCTTTATAGGAAGCTGTTTAGTTGACACTAACCCACTGTCTAGAAGACAGTAATGGATTTATTTGTTTGTAATTAAGCACAAAGCTACACAATGGGCTACTTGTGCTCTGCCTACCATAGGTATCGAAACCTGAATTATACCTTTGTAAGTCCGTTGACATACCACTGTGTCACTTGGGGATAATAATGGATTAATTAATTTACTCGTAACGGAAAAAGTAAATACATGACAGAAGGTGTTTCAGTTTCAACTTGGAAGGTCAAGAAGCTACAAGAACTGCAAACAGAATCCTTTAGGATATAAAAGTTATACTAAAGGATTATAGGAAAGCTAACTGCTGTAATGTTGAGGGTATATGGATTGTATTCGATCCTAAAACGACTTAGCTGTTGAAAATAATCAAGTAGACCATATTATATTTGCTCCATTGGAGGTAAGGAATGTTTTACTTAAATAAACATATTAATGAGCCTATTAGTTTGTTTATAAAAAGCCTTGTAATATATTGATAGACCATTGTAACGACGTGAATTGGTATTGTGAAAGTTGTGCAGCTGCCTACAGAGATGAAGCAACAATAGAAAATGGGTACAAACATGTTGTCATAAAGTTCCACCAAGAGGAAAGTTGGAAGTTGCCCTTACAGTGGGAACCCCCTCTACCCAACAAAGTGTTTGGGTAGTTGATAGCTAGGAGGACTGGATCTTGCGAATGGACTACATGCAAAAACATAGTAAGACGTTAGTGAAACGTTAAGCAGAGGGAAAACCTAACAGGTTCGACTCAGTAACAACAAGGGCGGAAACACAAACACAAGATGTGATAAAAGTACTGAATCCAAAGTGTAACAGACCAAAATCCAGAAGGACAGGTGGTCCAAACCATAGGTCATCCACTATATTTGTCAGCAGGAAAACTATTAACCGGTTAATTTCGGTGTAAACTTTGCCAAAAGTAAGTTATCTTAATGAAGAACCCTAGTTCTCAGTTAGACCTCTTTAAAGGTATCATCACGGATGAAGCTATCATTGGATTCTCACACAAAATCGTTTATGTTGGATGTTATTTTTCTGGCTTGGATATTCATAGATTCCACATATTGCAGTAGTTATTTTTCATTTTTTAAGTTAGATATTTTTATAGTTTTACAGATGTTGCATGTTGAAGTGACTATTTTTATTTTTAAGTTAGATATTTTTATAGTTTTATAAATGTCACATCTTGAAGTGACTATTTTTATTTTTTAAGTTAGATATTTTTATATTTTATAAATGTCACATTTCGAAGTGATTATTTTTATTTTTTAAGTTAGATATTTTATAGTTTTATAAATGTCACCTCTTGAAGTGACTATTTTTATTTTTAAGTTAGATATTTTATAGTTTTATAAATGTCACATCTCGAAGTGACTATTTTTATTTTTTAAGTTAGATATTTTTATAGTTTTACAGATGTCACATCTTGAAGTGACTATTTTTATTTTTTAAGTTAGATATTTTATAGTTTTATAAATGTCACATCTTGAAGTGACAATTTGTATTTTTTAAGTTAGATATTTTATAGTTTTATAGGTGTCACATCTAAAGAGACTATTTTCATTTTTTAAGTTAGATATTTTTATAGTTTTACAGATGTCACATCTTGAAGAGACTATTTTTATTTTCTAAGTTAGATATTTTATACTTTTATAAATGTCACATCTTGAAGTGACTATTTATATTTTTTAAGTTAGATATTTTTATAGGTTTATACAAGTCACATCTTGAAGTGATTATTTGTATTTTTTAAGTTAGATATTTTATACTTTTATAAATGTCACATCTTGAAGTGACTATTTATATTTTTTAAGTTAGATATTTTTATAGTTTTACAGATGTCACATCTTGAAGTGATTATTTGTATTTTTTAAGTTAGATATTTTATACTTTTATAAATGTCACATCTTGAAGTGACTATTTTATTTTTAAGTTAGATATTTTTATAGTTTTACAGATGTCACATCTTGAAGTGACTATTTTTATTTTTTAAGTTAGATATTTTATAGTTTTATAGATGTCACATCTAAAGAGACTATTTTCATTTTTTAAGTTAGATATTTTTATAGTTTTACAGATGTCACATCTTGAAGTGACTATTTTTATTTTTTAAGTTAGATATTTTTATATTTTATAAATGTCACATTTCGAAGTGATTATTTTTATTTTTTAAGTTAGATATTTTATAGTTTTATAAATGTCACCTCTTGAAGTGACTATTTTTATTTTTAAGTTAGATATTTTATAGTTTTATAAATGTCACATCTCGAAGTGACTATTTTTATTTTTTAAGTTAGATATTTTTATAGTTTTACAGATGTCACATCTTGAAGTGACTATTTTTATTTTTTAAGTTAGATATTTTATAGTTTTATAGATGTCACATCTAAAGAGACTATTTTCATTTTTTAAGTTAGATATTTTTATAGTTTTACAGATGTCACATCTTGAAGAGACTATTTTTATTTTCTAAGTTAGATATTTTATACTTTTATAAATGTCACATCTTGAAGTGACTATTTATATTTTTTAAGTTAGATATTTTTATAGGTTTATACAAGTCACATCTTGAAGTGATTATTTGTATTTTTTAAGTTAGATATTTTATACTTTTATAAATGTCACATCTTGAAGTGACTATTTATATTTTTAAGTTAGATATTTTATAGGTTTATACAAGACACATCTTGAAGTGATTATTTGTATTTTTAAGTTAGATATTTTATACTTTTATAAATGTCACATCTTGAAGTGACTATTTTTATTTTTAAGTTAGATATTTTTATAGTTTTACAGATGTCACATCTTGAAGTGACTATTTTTATTTTTAAGTTAGATATTTTATAGTTTTATAGATGTTGATTTAAATTTAGAAATTTTCACATCTAAAGAGACTATTTTCATTTTTTAAGTTAGATATTTTTATAGTTTTACAGATGTCACATCTTGAAGAGACTATTTTTATTTTCTAAGTTAGATATTTTATACTTTTATAAATGTCACATCTTGAAGTGACTATTTATATTTTTTAAGTTAGATATTTTTATAGTTTTACAGATGTCACATCTTGAAGTGACTATTTTTATTTTTTAAGTTAGATATTTTATAGTTTTATAGATGTCACATCTAAAGAGACTATTTTCATTTTTTAAGTTACATATTTTTATAGTTTTACAGATGTCACATCTTGAAGAGACTATTTTTATTTTCTAAGTTAGATATTTTATACTTTTATAAATGTCACATCTTGAAGTGACTATTTATATTTTTAAGTTAGATATTTTTTATAGGTTTATACAAGTCACATCTTGAAGTGATTATTTGTATTTTTTAAGTTAGATATTTTATACTTTTATAAATGTCACATCTTGAAGTGACTATTTATATTTTTTAAGTTAGATATTTTTATAGGTTTATACAAGACACATCTTGAAGTGATTATTTGTATTTTTTAAGTTAGATATTTTATACTTTTATAAATGTCACATCTTGAAGTGACTATTTTTATTTTTTAAGTTAGATATTTTTATAGTTTTACAGATGTCACATCTTGAAGTGACTATTTTTATTTTTTAAGTTAGATATTTTATAGTTTTATAGATGTCACATCTAAAGAGACTATTTTCATTTTTTAAGTTAGATATTTTTATAGTTTTACAGATGTCACATCTTGAAGAGACTATTTTTATTTTCTAAGTTAGATATTTTATACTTTTATAAATGTCACATCTTGAAGTAACTATTTATATTTTTTAAGTTAGATATTTTTATAGTTTTACAGATGTCACATCTTGAAGTGACTATTTTAATTTTTTAAGTTAGATATTTTATAGTTTTATAGATGTCACATCTAAAGAGACTATTTTCATTTTTTAAGTTAGATATTTTTATAGTTTTATACAAGACACATCTTGAAGTGATTATTTGTATTTTTTAAGTTAGATATTTTATACTTTTATAAATGTCACATCTTGAAGTGACTATTTTTATTTTTTAAGTTAGATATTTTTATAGGTTTATACAAGTCACATCTTGAAGAGACTATTTTAATTTTTTCCAAACTTAGCTAGTTTATAATATTTTGGCTAAATAAATGTTTCACTAAAATGTTATTAAATTAATTTAAATATTGAAGATAATAAAGAACAGTTTCCAGTAATAATCACCCGATTCTTTATTAAACCGGGTGATTTCGTAGCAACTTTGTAATTCTGTCCCAGATATTTTTCATCAAAGATAATATGCCGACATTCTTCAAACAATTATAACAACTGCTAAAAAACGGCTACTGATTTAATCTAAACTTATTTGTAGATTTATCAGTGAAGTGACTCGTATTTAGGATGTTAATATACACACTTGGTGTAAAACATATTGTTTTCTGTATCAGGAATAACACTGATTTGTTATTGGTCAGAACTACTACAACGACCAACAAGAAACCAGAAAATTTCGGTGAGTGTACTGAAATGCATACATATTCCAACCGACATTAAAAGTGGATATTGTTTAAGTTTCAGTTTGTTTGAATTTCGCCCAAAGCTACTTGGGAACGTTCGATGGTTTGAAAGCGGGAAGATGCGAAAATTCTGGTGACAAGAAATTACTCTATCCGTTTGTCACACACACAATGTATACAGTCTGTGCTGTTCGTTTATGGACAGTATTTGTAATATAAAGATTTTCGAAGTTACAATAAAAAAGCCACGAAAGGTTCAACACTTAACGTTTCATTGTTGTTGATGTAAATTCAAACATTTCCCTGTGAGATATTATCCTCACAGTCTGGTTACAATGAAAATGACTTGTATTTTACTTCCAACTGTAAAACTTACAATAGGTGCTAATTATAGTCATTCTCAATGTAAGGACCTTTAAATATTATCGAAACTACCGAAGTCATTGTATATCTATTCAAGTTACCAAGCCAAAGAAACAAAGGAAAAATTCACTGTTTTTCAATGGAGGCTCTCTTTAGGCCACAGAATAAACTTTAAACTGGCTAGATTATAGTCTTTGAAAACGTGGTCGTTGATGGAAAAGCTTTGAATTCTACTAGGAGAAGAGCAGTGTGGGCAGAATTAACCCTGACGTAAATTACATTCACAATGTTATTTGTTAAATATCCCCGTGCTTTATCTCTATCTAAGACTCGTCATTCGACACGTGTACAATTTACAAAACAGATTTATTTCAAAGACAGTTGTGTAGCTGTAATTGGCGAAGTTACAGGAACTTAAAATTTACTGTTTTCCAGTTTGTCTTGTGTTGCTCCCACCAGCCGATAATCCATTGATGCTGTCACACGTATGGGTTCTTGGTAGAGGATGTATATAGATGTGGAAAACAACATCTTTGTTTTTAAACAAAATGATTCTCTGTTTCCGCAAGAATGAGGTTAATTGACAGTTTTTTTTTTGGGGGGGGGAATTTACGGGTTCTGCCCTTACACGTCACAGTCAGTAATCCGTAATCACTTTATCTTCGGACGTTTCCTCATTGGTTACCACATCTCACGTGTAAGACTGCAGGAAGCAGTGTATATAGGGAAGGAAAGAGACACTAAATCTTTCTTTGTGAGCTTCTGAGAAGGAAAACTAAAATGAACGACGACTCACATTATAAATGGCATACATTAAATCGTAAACCTAACAGGTCATGCATGTGGCTACTGATTCTTAAAATCAAACTGGACTTTATAGCAGTAGAAATGCAGTCTAGATTTTTTTTAGGGTAACCATTTCGAAACCACATAAGGCTTAACGGTCGTATTGTAAGGGAGAGGCAATGTATTGGCATCGTATTAAAAGGCAAGAACTCGTTTCGTGACACGAACGGTTCATTTTTGACAAACGTTAACACACGCAGTTAAATCTCTAAGCACGCTTTTAAACCAACATTTTATGTTCTTCTCACAGACGTTCAGAACTTCGTAGTTTTTCTTTCTTCTTTCAGAGTTTAAAATCTGGCAGGAAAACCGACAGATACGAAAGTTTTGGTAGGTACAGCGCTGCTCCGAGTGCGAAGTGCAAGAACTTCGCGAAATAAATTAAACTCACTTTATTCCAGATTCATTCACTGAAGATAATTCTCCGCTAGTTTTATTTATATTTAAGCCGCAAATGGTAGAGACGTCAAATTTCTGTAAATACCTAATTTTATCAAGAAAAACAAACAAAACAAAACAGTGGAGGTGCGCGAACTGGAAGGAAAAAAAATTATTTTTTTTTCGAGAATTTACTCTATTTTATAACACAGAGTTGATACATAACTTTGAGATACAAAAATAGATAATAGTATCAATAAAGTTTTTACGCTACCATAAGTTTGTCAATGCCAAATCACTGTCTTGTTGGAAAACAGCACTGGAACCACTGACAATCAGGTCTTGCTTCTCAGGTAACGGCATAATAAATAAGTATATGTTTGTACCTGTCAGCAGTCAAGGTGCCATCAGTTTTATATATCTTCAACACCTTTATTGAGATACAGCAGATCCGAGTAGTGGCTTAACAAGGTACTTTACTATTGATTATGAGTAATTGGTAAAAATCAACTGCAGCATGTTTCGTGGAAAATAAAAGAAATGAAGTAAGCAGGTCAGCCATGGATTGACCTGCACAAAGTTTTGATATCAGTATCATTAAAACTCTATACGATAACTGAGAAGGCCAAACGATAAACAAAAACTGAATTGTGGTTAATAGTAAAGAATATTTGGAGATTTGAAGATGACCTAGGAAGGTCAAAACGTTGTTCTCTGCTTTATTAGTAAAAGTGTTAATACCCATACCAGTATCTGATATACCTTTTTATTTCAAGTGGGTTTCTCGTAATCAATAATATGTGGAAAAAATATTTCACAACAATACATTGGTAGGACAAAAGTAATGTGTTAAAACTAAATACAGAATGTAATGTATAACCTGTTTACTTTTTCTTCTATACTCTCTGTTACAATAATATTTTGGAGCATTGTTCTCTTATTGTTGGATTCTTTGAATTACCTGTAAAAGTAATACAACTCCAGTCAGGGTAGAAATTTCACAATTTAATTTATTTTCTCCTTTAACTGTCTTCAACTGTCTTCACTTGTACACTGTCGTAAAGTGCTGTAGGTCTACGTTACAAATGACGTTCAAACCTCTCTTATAATACAAACACTGACATAAAACGAAACAACATAATTGGACTAATTAAACGCGACAGCTAATGTACTGACTGATTTACTCTAGAGTTTTGAAATGGACTGCATTCTTAGGCCTTTATAGGCGTTTTAGGTCCACTCGTTAAACCTACTGATCTGAATGCCATTACTGAAGCTCATAGTTCTCACTAGTTAAGATTTTAGTTATAATAACAACAGTACAGGTTGCAACAATACAGAGATTGAGCTATCAATGTGAGTGTGTGTGTGTGAGGGGGGCAAAGGATCTAGCTCCCCCAATGTTACTCCAGATAATACCATCCATTAATCTAACTTTAGATGTATTTCAATATGTCTCACTACTACTTTCCTCAGTTAAGAAGAGCTGGAACCAAGGCTACAACAACGCATGTTAGGCCTACTAATGTTAAATTAACCATTCACTTGTAAATTACTCGTTACTTGTGACGCATGTGTTTGTATTACCTGTACCTTTTAACAGTTACCCTCAGTTCTTTATCTAGAAGGTACTTAATTACTTCTAAGATGGATTTTTGGTTTCACTTCTGTTTCGTTTTATCAGTTTCCGTCATCTTTAAACCTCTCTCTCTTAGCTGCCTTTTATTGTTCCAATAACGTTAAATTGCTCGAACAAAAGAGTGGTACTATAGGTGGTTATTGTATAATTGATCATGTCTTATCTCATCTTAATTTTAGATCAGTCATGCTTCAAAACCACGAGAACGACAGAGAAATTAAAAAAGAAGAAAAAACAGCGCAACGCAAACGTAATTACCGTCTTGTCTCTCTCTCTATTTTTTTAACAGCCGTTCCCATGCTCGAAGGGCATAAAAATTCCTCAACGCTAGGAAATTCTACGAAGTTAATGTGTGCGTTACAATGATATAAAAATAGACATGATGTCTGTAAGAATTAATATACACGCCGATAATTAAGTCAATGTCATCTTAGTCAGTGGTGACAAACTACTAGTTGTAATGAAATATGTCTTGCTTTAGTTTTAAATGTCATGAGTATGAGTTACAGCGTTTGTTTTGAATTTCGCGCACAGCTACACGAGGGCTATCTGCGCTAGTCGTCCCTAATTTAGCAGTGTAAGACCAGAGAAAAGACCGCTAGTCATCACCACCCACCGCCAATTCGTAGGCAACTCTTTTATTAACGAATAGTTGGATTGACCGTATCTTAGAACGTCCCTACAGCTGAAAGGGTCAGCGTGTTTGGTGTGACGAGGTACAGTGTTTCATATTATTGGTTGTTCCTTGTAGTTTTTGTTTTTATCCTACGTTATCAACCCGTTCCGTATCAGGATCTCTTCTGAGGGTGGTGAAAACAACTAGAAAAGTTCATAAGAGGTCAATCAGTTTAAAAATACGGAGAAAGTAGGTCGTTATTCTGGGACTAAATGTTGTAACAATAACTCATGTTTTCGTTCGTTCTTCTCTCTTAGACGCTGTTAAGAGTTTAAACATGACAGTTAATAATATGCAAACATTACATTGTACTAACATGGGGGTCGTTTTAAACACCCCATCTCTGGAAGACTCTTAGGGCCTATTAAAATATTCAAAGCATTTTGTATTATTACAAATATAATTACCGCATCTATAATATCAGATACACTTACCGTATTTTACGCCTTGTAAGATGCGACATCGTAGAAGACACACCCTAATTTTGGAAAGACAATTCTAAGAACAAAATATTTTGACTCAGCAACCAACACCTTGATGTAACCTTGACTTTTTGTCAACCTACTGAGTAAATACAGTTAAATACACCATATTATTCACAGTATATCGACAATATTAGTTAAACTGAATGTTTTATGTTATTGAAAATACTTGTAAGAGTGAGCATGTTTGGTGTGACGGGGATTCAAACCCGCGACCCTCAGATTACGATTCGAGTGCCTTAAACCACCTGGCCATGCCGGGCCTCTCTTGTATTAAACATAGAGCATATAACATAGCCAAACAACAATCGCTCGGCATATAAATAAAATACATTTAAAAACAGTTGCAGTCTTGTGAGCAAGTGGTCCTGGATGACCAGGAAGTTAGGACACTCGACGTTCCATCATGCTCGCCCTTTGAGACGTGAGGGCGTTAGAATGTATGGTCAATCCCACTATTCATTAGTAAAATAGCAACCCAAGAGTTGGCGGTGGGTGGTGATGACTAACTGCCTTCTCTCTAGTCTTACACTTCTAAATTAGGGACGGGTAACGCAGATAGCCATTGTGTACTTTTGAGCGAAATACAAAAACAAACAAATTTTTATGAAGCACAACACTATGTCTCAGGTATCATTGATTGAAGAATATAACCACTACGTTGTTCATCTATATGTGAAAATGTTCACAGATAAAATGTATTTTACTGGAATGTTTGGAGTTGTTTTCGTTTGAGTAGCTTCAAGGTGTTATTATTTCTTATGGCAGAGCTATACAATGAGTTACTTGCGTTTTGTTTACAGCGAAGATTAGAGCCCCGAATTTTAGCGTTCTGTGTAAATTTATCGCTTACCGACACGACCAAGTGGTTAAGACATTTGGCTCGCAATCTGAAGGTCGCAGATTCGAATCTCCGCCCCACCAAATATGTTTGCATTTACAGCCCTGGAGGCGATATAATGTGATGGTCAATCCCACTGTTCGTTGATTATAGAATAGAGCAAAAGTTAGCAGTGGGTAGTGATTACTAGCTGTCTTCTCCTAGTTTACACTGCTAATTTATAGATGGCTAGCACAGATAGCCCTCGTGTATCTTTGCGCAAAATTCAAAACAAACCGAACCTATTGGGGGGAGAGAAACAAACAACTTCAAATTAAAAAAAACAACAACTATAAAACATAACGATCCGTATTTTTGAAAAACAGATTTGAATATAAAAGAAATACACGTGCACGAGGTTAGGGTAAATTTGGCAGGAACATATATTTCATATTTCCTAGTAGAAGGCTTAATACAGAAGGAAGAATGCTTGCCTCCTGGAAGTACTCATTTTTAAATAGATTCCTGCTTGTGGTTTATCCTGATCAGTTGAGTGGAACGTGGCCCAATGTTTAGCGTTCCTTTGAAAGACAGATAGAAATAGTTCCTTCAAATGTTGGTTGTGAGCGATATAAGTCGATGGGAATGGTGTCTCGCACAGTATGCAGTTCATCCAGGCTAACCTACAGAAGTTATCTATCATAAAGTTGTGTAGTGTAGACTCCAACAGGTGAGGTTAAGTGTCTTGTTGAGGAACCCGATGACATGACGCTAGCCAGTCTTGAACTCTTAACCATCCGAGTATGAGTCAAAATCTTGAAACAACTGAGCCCCCTACGTCATAAGGGTGACCAATGAAATATCACTAGAGTAGCTTATTCCCAAATTAGGGATAACTAACGCAGATAAACATTGAAAACCTTTGTGAGAAATGTTACCCGTAATTAAAAGTTCAGTTCCTGAGGTTCAGGCAACAAGTGGGGCTAAGATCTGGGCAAGAAATGATCTCTGCCTTCAAACAAGGTGCTTTAAGACTTTTGGAAGAAACTGGACGTTTGTTGTGAGGAAAGAAACTCCACAAAACACTTTAAATAAACTTCCAAAGCTGTACTTTCTGGACTTTGATTTACAACCGGACATTGTTTAGTGAAAAAAGCTGGATGAATTTGAAAAGATAATTAAGTATTCAAATTCTAGAGGTACAACTTTTGAGTGGACTTACTTGATTATGACCTCGTGAGTGCTCGAAGCATAGTAATAAAGTTAAGCAAAAATAATCCACTCAAACGCTATACCTTCTGGACTTTGATTTAAAACTGGACATTGTTCAGTGAAAAACCTGGATGAGTTTGAAAAGCTAATTAATTAAGCCTTGGAGAATGATGAATAAACGATAGGATAACAGGAGATTTAGATTCACCAACACACAAAAAAGACCATATTTTGAGGTAATGTATGCGAGTTTATACAGAAGATTGCAGCTTTCGTCTTCATTAACCATTGCTAATTACCACAACGTGTCGAGATTTTTTATGTCTCTCGGTTACCATATGATGTTCTGTTACAATGTACACATGGAAGTAATTTTATCCCACGTGTATTTCATCGAAGTGGTGGCAGCGCGTACGCAGTGACATCTGTTAGGAATGCTTGTAGTTAGTTATGTTTATTGGTGACTGAAACATAGACCTCTTATTTTGCATAAAGCTGGAAGAAACGTTATGACTTTTTGAAAGTTAAACAGCTCTATTCGGATCCCCGTGAATAGATAGGAGAGGAGATATTAAATACTGAAATATAAAAGTATACAACGTTATTGAAGCTATTATGGGGTGGAACCCGAGTGTAGTGACGTAACTGACTACGTCAGTCAAATATCAATTTGAACCAAGGCAGTCTTGAAACTTTTAGTGATTCCGTCTAACAAAAAAAAACAAAAAAAAAACACGAAATAGCAAACATTTTTCAATCCGGCAGAAATTAAACCCTAGCTTCATAGTATGCGTAGTTTGATACGTTGTGTTTGATTTCACGTGTTGCATATTTTGTTCACATGAGAGCGCTCTGTCTGTCTACGTACAAAACACCCGTTATTTTTTCAGCGATTTAGATCTAGTAACGTTTGTTTTTGAATTTCGCCCAAAGATACTCCAGTGATATCTGAGCTATGTGTTCATAATTTTCCAGTGTAAGACTAGAAAGAAGGCAGTTAGTGGGATTGACCCTCACTTTCTAACGCCCCTACACTTGAAAGGGCGAGCATGTTTGGTGTAACAAGGATTCACCCCTGCGACCCTCGGATTACGAACCCTCGAGCGCCTTAACCACCTGGCCATGCCGGTCCAAAAAGACTGACAAACAAATATTTGTAAGACAAACAGAATCGTGAGAGTTGTAATGGCGCGTGCATGTGAAAGTCCTGCTAAATCAAAAGTCAGATTTTCTGTTAAGATGAGATTGAATTGTTTAGAATTTCTTAAATAGTATTTTACTAAAAACAATTTCATCACTGTCAGTTTAATTTTTTTCCTATTTCTCATCTCGACAATTTATTCTAACTTGTTCAGTGCCGTAGACAAGATAGCTCGTCCAAGCCGATCGGTAACACAGTGCCACAAACGAGTTAATTCGTTCTCAACAATACTCAACTTCAACGCTAGATGTCAGCACCATAAATGCATTTGACCTACTTACAAATTGATTCACTTTCGATCCAAAATGGCGTCATGAAAAGAGTTACAAAATGAAGAAGCATTAGAGTTGTATTGTAGCAGCTGAAATACTTGGCAGTCAACAGATTAATTTTGAACATACACACAAAGCTTCCATCAAAATTCTTAAGACAGTTTCGTCATTATAATTTCTTGATATTTAAGTTTTAAGGGTTCCTAGCGTATTCTGTTGTGTTTCTTTTTAATATATCCATTATATTGCCTCTCGTCGTCGTGTTTGAATCAACATCGAAACTATTGTATTTTCATTCATTGAGTAAAGCTACACGAGAGCTATTTGCGCTAGCCATCCCTAATTTAGTAGTGTAAGACTAGAGGAAAGGAAGCTAGTCATCCCTACCCACCGCCAACTGTTGGGCTACTCTTTTACCAATGACTAGTGGAATTGACTATCAAATTATAACGCCCCACACTTGAAAGGGCGAGCATGTTTGGTGTGACAAAGATTCGAACCCGTGATCCTCCGATTACGAGTCGAGTGACTTAACCATCTGGCCACGTAGGGCAGTTTAAATTGAGGGACACTAGAAGTAGGACATAGTTAGGGAGTTTGTTCTTAAAACACTTTGTTTACATAATTTGAAATATGCGAACTGTTATTCATTAAACACAAAACAATCACGGAATACGTTTATTTGTGACTTATTTGCGTTTTGTTTTGAACATTTAGTTTCTTTCAAAATTTATGTGATCTTTGTAGGCTTAGTAAACTCCAGACAGCGCTATCTTTAGTGAGAAATTAAACCAAAAAATGTTCAAATACCTAAAAAAAAAAGTTTTGTGTAGTTAAGGAAAGTTTATTTTATTGGTCAAATAAATATTATATATTAGTTAGTGACTTATTTCAAAAGTTTAAATCAGATATTTATTTTGCCTTCTTTGGGTTTTGATAGATATGAAAAGTTGCTTTTTATTCGTAAAAGTTCACAAAATATGTCTTGATTTCTAAATATTAGTTTGTTTGTACATAACAGTGGAGCTACACAATGAGTTATCTGTGATGTACCCGCTAAGAGAACCGACACTCAATTTTCAGTGACATAAGCCTTCACGCTAATCGTTGGTTTACTGGAAGACGGATTTCTTAGGCGATAATCAGGTAATCGGCTTATTAAATGTCCAGAAAATCTCGACAACCCGAAGCCTAATTATGATTTAAATCAGTGGGAAATTCTCGAAATCTTATCTTGCTCGAGATGTTTCTTTTTGAAGTTGTTTTTTTAAATATTATTAGGGACTGAGGAATCAGGTAATGAAATTCACGGTATATGTAAGAACACCACTAATCAGGTAATGAGATTCACGGTGTATGTAAGAACACCACTAATCAGGTAATGAGATTCACGGTATATGTAAGAACACCAGTAATCAGGTAATGAGATAACACCAGTAATCAGGTAATGAGATTCACGGTATATGTAAGAATACCACTAATCAGGTAATGAGATTCACGGTGTATGTAAGAAAACCAGTAATCAGGTAATGAGATTAACGGTGTATGTAAGAACACCAGTAATCAGGTAATGAGATTCACGGTGTATGTAAGAAAACCAGTAATCAGGTAATGAGATTAACGGTGTATGTAAGAACACCAGTAATCAGGTAATGAGATTCACGGTGTATGTAAGAAAACCAGTAATCAGGTAATGAGATTCACGGTGTATGTAAGAACACCACTAATCAGGTAATGAGATTCACGGTATATGTAAGAACACCAGTAATCAGGTAATGAGATTCACGGTGTTGTGAGAACACCAGTAATCAGGTAATGAGATTCACGGTGTTGTGAGAACACCAGTAATCAGGTAATGAGATTCACGGTACATGTAAGAACACCACTAATCAGGTAATGAGATTAACGGTGTATGTAAGAACACCAGTAATCAGGTAATGAGATTAACGGTGTATGTAAGAACACCAGTAATCAGGTAATGAGATTCACGGTGCATGTAAGAACACCAGTAATCAGGTAATGAGATTCACGGTGTTGTAAGAACACCAGTAATCAGGTAATGAGATTCACGGTGTATATAAGAACACCACTAATCAGGTAATGAGATTCACGGTGTATATAAGAACACCACTAATCAGGTAATGAGATTCACGGTATATGTAAGAATACCACTAATCAGGTAATGAGATTCACGGTGTATGTAAGAAAACCAGTAATCAGGTAATGAGATTAACGGTGTATGTAAGAACACCAGTAATCAGGTAATGAGATTCACGGTGTATGTAAGAACACCACTAATCAGGTAATGATATTCACGGTATATGTAAGAACACCAGTAATCAGGTAATGAGATTCACGGTGTTGTGAGAACACCAGTAATCAGGTAATGAGATTCACGGTGTTGTGAGAACACCAGTAATCAGGTAATAAGATTCACGGTACATGTAAGAACACCACTAATCAGGTAATGAGATTAACGGTGTATGTAAGAAAACCAGTAATCAGGTAATGAGATTAACGGTGTATGTAAGAAAACCAGTAATCAGGTAATGAGATTCACGGTGTATGTAAGAACACCACTAATCAGGTAATGATATTCACGGTATATGTAAGAACACCAGTAATCAGGTAATGAGATTCACGGTGTTGTGAGAACACCAGTAATCAGGTAATGAGATTCACGGTGTTGTGAGAACACCAGTAATCAGGTAATAAGATTCACGGTACATGTAAGAACACCACTAATCAGGTAATGAGATTAACGGTGTATGTAAGAACACCAGTAATCAGGTAATGAGATTCACGGTGTTGTAAGAACACCAGTAATCAGGTAATGAGATTCACGGTGTATGTAAGAACACCAGTAATCAGGTAATGAGATTCACGGTACATGTAAGAACACCAGTAATCAGGTAATGAGATTCACGGTGTTGTAAGAACACCAGTAATCAGGTAATGAGATTCACGGTACATGTAAGAACACCAGTAATCAGGTAATGAGATTAACGGTGTATGTAAGAACACCAGTAATCAGGTAATGAGATTCATGGTGCATGTAAGAACACCAGTAATCAGGTAATGATATTCACGGTATATGTAAAAACACCAGTAATCAGGTAATGAGATTAACGGTGTATGTAAGAACACCAGTAATCAGGTAATGAGATTCATGGTGCATGTAAGAACACCAGTAATCAGGTAATGATATTCACGGTATATGTAAGAACACCAGTAATCAGGTAATGAGATTCACGGTTAATGTAAGAACACCAGTAATCCGGTAATGAGATTCACGGTGCATGTAAGAACACCAGTAATCAGGTAATGAGATTCACGGTACATGTAAGAACACCAGTAATCAGGTAATGAGATTCACGGTGTTGTGAGAACACCAGTAATCAGGTAATGAGATTCACGGTACATGTAAGAACACCACTAATCAGGTAATGAGATTCACGGTATATGTAAGAACACCAGTAATCAGGTAATGAGATTCACGGTATATGTAAGAATACCACTAATCAGGTAATGAGATTCACGGTGTATGTAAGAAAACCAGTAATCAGGTAATGAGATTAACGGTGTATGTAAGAACACCAGTAATCAGGTAATGAGATTCACGGTGTATGTAAGAAAACCAGTAATCAGGTAATGAGATTCACGGTGTATGTAAGAACACCACTAATCAGGTAATGAGATTCACGGTATATGTAAGAACACCACTAATCAGGTAATGAGATTCACGGTGTTGTGAGAACACCAGTAATCAGGTAATGAGATTCACGGTGTTGTGAGAACACCAGTAATCAGGTAATGAGATTCACGGTGCATGTAAGAACACCAGTAATCAGGTAATGAGATTCACGGTGTTGTAAGAACACCAGTAATCAGGTAATGAGATTCACGGTGTATATAAGAACACCACTAATCAGGTAATGAGATTCACGGTGTATGTAAGAACACCAGTAATCAGGTAATGAGATTCACGGTATATGTAAGAACACCAGTAATCAGGTAATGAGATTCACGGTACATGTAAGAACACCAGTAATCAGGTAATGAGATTCACGGTACATGTAAGAACACCAGTAATCAGGTAATGAGATTAACGGTGTATGTAAGAACACCAGTAATCAGGTAATGAGATTCACGGTACATGTAAGAACACCAGTAATCAGGTAATGAGATTAACGGTGTATGTAAGAACACCAGTAATCAGGTAATGAGATTCATGGTGCATGTAAGAACACCAGTAATCAGGTAATGATATTCACGGTATATGTAAGAACACCAGTAATCAGGTAATGAGATTCACGGTTAATGTAAGAACACCAGTAATCCGGTAATGAGATTCACGGTGCATGTAAGAACACCAGTAATCAGGTAATGAGATTCACGGTGCATGTAAGAACACCAGTAATCAGGTAATGAGATTAACGGTGCATGTAAGAACACCAGTAATCAGGTAATGAGATTCACGGTGCATGTAAGAACACCAGTAATCAGGTAATGAGATTCACGGTGTATGTAAGAACACCAGTAATCAGGTAATGAGATTCACGGTGTATGTAAGAACACCAGTAATCAGGTAATGAGATTCACGGTGTATGTAAGAACACCAGTAATCAGGTAATGAGATTCAGTATAACACCAAGATAATGTTCATAAAATATAGTTTGTAATTCAGGTTATTATCAGTTTTATTCTGACATGATGTCTCACATATTAACCAATGAGGAATTCGGGATTTATACTGCGTTATTGTTTAACTTATTGTTTAATGAACGACTAAAAGTATCGTTCTAGTTATTAATTTGTGTGCCATCAACCAGGTTGAATACTATCACACACTCCATTAAAAGACCATTAAAAACTGCATAATGTCAATTATTACTTACATTTTTCAAAGTATTATTACAGCTGTCAATCATTAAAAGATATATATTATACCTCATATTTCTTATAACACAGGAAGACACACTAGATGGCATATGATGGTTAATGGAAAGTCAACTTATAAAATGTTTTGTTTGTTTGTTGTTTGACAAAAAAGATGCTAAGTGGGCTATCCGTGCTGTGTCCACTGCGGCTATCAAAGCCTGCTTTTTAACGTTATAAACTCATTTATTCACCTCTAAATTATTGAAAGATTGTCAAGTTTTCGGAATAACAATATTCTGGACCTACAAAGACTTAATTAAAAGTTACTTCACGGTTTACTCATTAGCGATAAATTACATGGTACAGTAACAAACTGTCAGAATCGCAAGTTGTTGGACCATAATCTCCGCACATGTAGCATGGCCAGCTAGTAAAGACTAGTGTCCTCCTACAGTCCCGACTTTAGAGATTTTGTTGGACCACAAATCCACACATATATCATGGACAACTGGTAAAGACTGGTGTTTTTTTACAGTACTGACTTTAGACTTTTTGCCGGACCACAAACTCCACATATATACCATGGACAACTATTAAAAACTGGTGTCCTTTTACAGTCCCGACTTTAGAGATTTTGTTGGACCACAAATCCACACATATATCATGGACAACTGGTAAAGACTGGTGTTTTTTTACAGTCCCGACTTCAGATATTTTGTTGGACCACAAACTCCATGGACAACTTTTGTAGACTCGTGTTCTCTATAGTTTGTAAAGTGGAACAAACAGAAAATGTAATTCCTTCAGGGACTTAACTATACCTAGCTAGCGAACAGATAAAGACATATTTTATTTTTTTCACGTTCCATATAAGTGCAGGTGAATAAATCTCACTTCAATCAAATATCTTCACAGCAAGTCACACAAATAGAACAGCTTTATCCTTTTCAAGAGTACACACTGCGTTTACCGGAAACTTACTTATTAGTCAACAGACAAAACAATAGTTGGTGACGTCACGATTTATTCTTCAATACAGTCGCCGCGGAAGTGATACCAAAACACAGTTCTTTCCGATCTAAACGTGTTTGTATTAAAGGATAGAGCAAAGCTACACAATAACCACATGATAAATGGAAGAAGAGCCGTACCATATTCATTCTTTACTCTGTTCAACCTTTGTACTAAAGAAATAAACCTTACCCTGAAGTCCAACCAATAAATTTTTTTGGCTCTCTCATATCTGAGCAAAGCTACACGAGAGTTATCTGTGCATAGCTGACCCTAATTTTCAATTGATAAACAAGAGCTAATCAGAAAAATCCATTGTCATTTATTTTCTGAAAAAAAAAGGATCTGACTTTCGTTCTTATAACGCATCTACGGCACAAAAATTTGAAAGTACATTTTTACAACAATAGATCCGTAATACTGAATCTTTGTATTCACGAACCTAAGACGCTAACGACTTAGTCATGTCCGCCCATATTAATCAGAAGCAGCATTTCGTCATTAATACAGTGATAATAACTACACACCGATAGAATGGTGGCTAAAAATATTGGTAAAGTGCTCAGGTTTAATGCGAGGCTTGGCACGGCCTGGTGGTTAGGATACTCTATTCGCAATTTACTGGTCGTAGGATCGCAACCCACGTCAGACATTTCGGCCTTTCCAACTGTGGGTGTGTTATAGCATGACGGTCTATTCTACTGTTCATTGATGAGAAGTAAACCGAGTGTTGGCGGTGTGTTGAATAACTAACTGCCTTATATAACTTCAATATTATGGAGAGCTAATGTAGGTCTCGGGTAACTCTGCACAAAATCGAATAGACAAATAAAACAATTGTTAAAAATCTCAAAATTTTCTCATGGAGTGAGTTGAGAATTTCTCGTTTGCTGATAATTTGTCAACAGAAAAATAACAACAACAAAACACAACAAGTAATCCCCGTCGCGCCGAACATGCTCGCCCTCCCAGCCGTGGGGGCGTTATAATGTGACGATCAATCCCACTATTCGTTGGTAAAAGAGTAGCCCAAGAGTTGGCGGTGGGTGGTGATGACTAGCTGCCTTCCCTCACTGCTAAATTAGGGACGGCTAGCGCAAATAGCCCTCGAGTAGCTTTGTGCGAGATTCAAAAAAACAAAAAAAAACACAACAAGTATCAACAGCAAAAATTCAGGACTAACTTCTCAGTGAAAACATGTCAATTGTTGTTGTTGACGTACAATAACAGTGACAATTATTGTGAGGTACAGTAAGAATGGCAATTATTGTTGAAATACAGTGACAATAGGAATTATTGTTTAAGTAAAGTAACAATGGCAGTTATTGTGAGGTACAGTAACAATGTCAGTTATTGTTGAAATACAGTAAACTTGGCAATTACTGTTAAAGTAAAGTGACAATAATACACAAGAGGTCTTGAGGAGTATTAAATGAAATAATATCCACGATTTATAGCCTAAACCTAGAACCATGCTAAGAAAAAAAGCTTCAGCAATGTAAATGTTGAATATTACACAGCCACAGTCTCTAGAGATCTACGTACCCGCAGTTCCCACGTTCAGGTCAATTCGTGTACACAAGTTATCTGTTGTTTTTTTCATTCAGACACTTATTTTCCAATGATCCTTATCACATGTGATTTGGCCCTCGGTCAAATATTTCCGAAGTCCCCTCTACCACCTGCATCATAACTGTTCTCACATTATGATTTCTACATGTATTCTAAACTACTTTTTTATACTGGGATTCTTAGTGTGGTTCTAAATCATCGAGCTTTCAGTGCCACAGATTGTAATTAAAACTGTTAAAACAGACATTTATATTTCTGACGAACAATTAGCCGTCACCATAATTCATGAGTTCAGAAAATTAATCAGTGATATTAATGACAATATTACTTTCCAGTTTTGAAACCTGAATAATGACAGTCGCCAGAGTCAGCACTGGCGTGATAAAACAAAACAACAACCATTTATAAATAAAGAAAAACAAGTACATTTTTGGACGTTTATCTAAGAAATCAAATAACAGAACCATAAATAAATAAACACAAGTAAATATCTGGAAGTTTATCTAAGGAATCGATTAACAGAAGTAAAATAAAAGAGACTAGTAATACCAACAAAACAACAGCCATAAATATATAAATAAATAAAAACAAGTAAATATATGGAAGTTTTTCAAAGGAACCGATTAACAGAAGAGGAAATAAAAAAGATAACTAATGTGACCACACATTCCATGAAATAAACGAACTGGACCACAACTTTTTCAAGTTTAAACGAACTCATTAAATGATATTTGAAAGGTAAGAAACCAAGTAAACTGTTGTAGATTGTTGAGTTTCACTACCTTTGCTTAGTTTTCTTAAAACTCCGTAGAACTCTGCTTCACTTTTTTATCAGTGTTCTAAACTGGCTCGCTCAGTTACGTCACACAGTGCATCGTGTCCATAAAGATTTAGGCGGCTATCTTATTTCCAAACAATGTTTCAAAGTGAAAGTTTTTCAATTTTTAAAAATTTCATCAAACTCTACAGGCCATCCTCTGAACTAATTTCTATCGTGTAACTAGGCTTAAGTTGTTCTGTTTTTTAATTTACCTTCACTCGGATGTATTTAAATATATTTTGGTTATGTATATACTTATCGTGCTTCATGAAAAGACGAATACCACGACTTTCATGTTTTTATAAAACACAGTTATAATGTTTTTTAAACTAATATTATCTGGAAAGTTACAAATTATGATTTGAAATAGGTGTAAATATAGACACAACCATGAAGAACATTTCAGCTCATTTTCAATTCCTCGTTTTGTAGCCCTTTCATTTTATTTTCAGCCAGCGAACGTACTGCTATAGCATCTGTTAGCGTCTATAAGTATACATAATTTCTTTCAGCTGAATTACAAGGTAGAATGGTACAAAGTGTGGTATAATTATCCCAATACAAATTTTTGAATGTGGCAATAGACGGTGCTCATTCCAAAAATGTTGTTAAAACATTTATTGTTATAATGGTGTTTCATAGAGAAGATGTAAGATCCTTAAAATGTGAGTCAAAGATAATTTTTTTTCATTTGAAGAAGCAAACAAAAACTGCAGGTGAACACGGAATTATGTAAATTTCATAGTGATTGAAAAATATGTTTTTATGGTAAATTTTGGTTTTTGGAAACATAGAACAATCTATAGGGATCCGGCATGGCCAGGTGGTTAGGGGGCCCTTTCATCCGTGGGGACGTTATAATGTGATGATCAATCCTCACTATTCGTGGGTAAAGAGAGTAGCCCAAGAGTTGGTGGTGGGTGGTGATGACTAGCTGCCTTCCATCTAGTCTTACACTACTAAATTAGGGACGGGTCGGTGCAGTGGGCTAACAACCTGCTCACTTAAATACTTGTTGAAGAATTCGCAAGCGATTGCGGCCTTATGTTCCTAGATGGAATCTAATGGTGATAACTAACTAACCCCAGCGGTATGTGGTGGGCAGAGTTTTGTAGAAGTTATTAATTCATGTAAATATTCTTATATAATGCAATGTTTTGGTGGAAACTCCTTTAGGGTGTTTACTTCTGCCGGGCGTGAGAGTTTGATTCGTATTAGTTTAAACTAAGTTGAAGAAGAGGGAAGCTTTTACAATATTCACCTACCACTAGGTATGTTTCGGTTGTAATATATCACCTACCACTAGGTGTGTTTCAGTTGTAATATATTACCTACCACTAGGTATGTTTCAGTTGTAATATAGCACCTACCACTAGGTATGTTTCAGTTGTAATATATTACCTACCACTAGGTATGTTTCAGTTGTAATATATCACCTACCACTAGGTATGTTTCAGTTGTAATATATCACCTATAACTAGGTATGTTTCAGTTGTAATATATCACCTACCATTGGGTGTGTTTCAGTTGTTATATATCACCTACCACCGGGTATGTTTCAGTTGTTATATATCACCTAACACTAGGTATGTTTCAGTTGTAATATATCACCTACCACTAGGTATGTTTCAGTTGTAATATATCACCTATCACTAGGTATGTTTCAGTTGAAATATATCACCTACCACGAGGTATGTTTCAGTTGTAATATATCACCTACCGCTAGGTATGTTTCAGTTGTAATATATCACCTACCATTGGGTGTGTTTCAGTTGTTATATATCACCTACCACCGGGTATGTTTCAGTTGTTATATATCACCTACCACTAGGTATATTCAGTTGTAATATATTACCTACCACTAGGTATGTTTCAGTTGTAATATATCACCTACTACCGGGTATATTTGAGATGTAATATGTCACCTACCACCAGGTATGTTTCAGTTGTAATATATCACCTCCCACTAGGTATGTTTCAGTTGTAATATATCACCTACCACTAGGTATGTTTCAGTTGTAATATATCACCTACCACTAGGTATGTTTCAGTTGTAATATATCACCTACCATTGGGTGTGTTTCAGTTGTTATATATCACCTACCACCGGGTATGTTTCAGTTGTTATATATCACCTATCACTAGGTATGTTTCAGTTGTAATATATCACCTACCACCGGGTATGTTTCAGTTGTAATATATTACCTACCACTAGGTATGTGTCAGTTGTTATATATCATCTACCACCGGGTATGTTTCAGTTGTTATATATCACCTACCACTAGGTATGTTTCAGTTGTTTTATATCACCTACCACCGGGTATGTTTCAGTTGTAATATATCACCTACCAGTAGGTATGTCTCAGTTGTAATATATTACCTACCATTGGGTGTGTTTCAGTTGTTATATATCACCTACCACTAGGTATGTTTCAGTTGTTATATATCACCTACCACCGGGTATGTTTCAGTTGTTATATATCACCTACCACTAGGTATATTCAGTTGTAATATATTACCTACCACTAGGTATGTTTCAGTTGTAATATATCACCTACCACTAGGTATATTCAGTTGTAATATATTACCTACCAGTAGGTATGTTTCAGTTGTAATATATCACCTACCAGTAGGTGTGTTTCAGTCATAATAAGTTTCGTGATAGTTTTACTAGATGTGTTTTCCTTCTCTTCCAACGTTAAATGAATTATTAAACAGTTAAATGCAAAAGAAAGCTCTTGTTACCTGCTCTTCGTGTTAGAATTCATACTTGAAACTAAGATTTACCCTCAAATCACCAGTCCTATCATAGATAGAGAACACAACATTAAATACAGACGATAAACGAAATGAACTTCATCTGTGACTCGCCAGTCGTATCATAGATAAATAACTTAACATGAAATACAGACAATAAACAAAATGAACTTTATCGGTAACCTGCCAGTCCTCTCCTAGATAAAGAACACAATATTAAATACAGACGATAAACAAAATGAAGTTTATCTGTATCCCGCTAGTCCTATCCTGGATAGAGAACATAAATAAAGAGAATAAAAATACTCTTATCTTTTGTTTTACTTTCCAAAGTGTTTGTTTAGAATTAAGCACAAAGCTACACAATGGGCTATCTGTGCTCTGCCAACCAGGGGTATCAAAACCCTGTTTTTATTGGTGTAAGTCCGCAGATTGGGAGCTTTCCAAAGGGACAGATATAAAGAGCTCTGTTTTACAGTATGTATTAATTAGACAAGTGGATGTATTTTATGTATTACTGTATTGCTAGAAGCTATTGGCATCAAATAGTTTTATATTCAGAGACTGCCCCAGAACACAGCGATAAGTCCTAGGACTTGTAACGCTACAAAACGGCTTTCGATACTCTCTGTGGTCACAGGAAGATAGCTCACTATATTCTAAAGACTGGTGGTATGGGTATTAAAACTTCAATTAAAATAAATTACGGAACAACGTTTCGATCTTCCTAGATCATCTTTAGTTTAACAAGAGGTTTCTTGTCATCATGATATAACTCAATCATCTTTAGTTTAACAAGTGGTTTCTTCTCATCATGATATAACTGAATCATCTTTAGTTTAACAAGTGGTTTCTTCTCATCATGATATAACTGAATCATCTTTAGTTTAACAAGTGGTTTCTTGTCATCATGATATAACTCACTGTGTAGCTTTGTGTTTAACGACAAAAAATTAAACAAATACAACAAAAACAAACACACCAATATTCAAAAAGTTGGATAAGTGGATTCCGCATAAGCTGACTGAAGATCAACAAAATGGGTGTTATGAGACCTGTCAAGGATGACGCTCCAAAAATTGAATGAATTGGGAATCGAGGTTCTGCCTCATCCACCTTATTCCCAGGTCTTTTCCCTACAGATTTTCCGTTTTTCAAGCACTTTGGCATCTTTTTGAACAATAAATGCTTTCAAAACCAGGCAAAAGTGTTTTGAAGCAAATGGTGCTTACTTTGATTAAAGCATATTTTACAATACAGGTTTATATCTCTTCCAAACTACGGAGTTCAGAAAACGAAATTTATTTCCCGACGACCTAATATAAACGTTTAGTAATTGTGGATCTACGTATTTAAAGTTAATAAATACATTTTCAAAATACTTGTATTCCAACATACACGTTTCAGTTATGTTTAATAAATCAATTTGTACTGTTTTAAATGTAATTAACTACATCATTTTACACGCTCTGTTTGTTATTGAACATATAGCTATTGGTCTCAAAGCTACCATCGTGCCATCTAGAGGAGAGAACATTAGATATACAAAAGTTGCACTAATTTTTATCAGTTTCTCTTTCCCTAAAAAGCTCACAGCTGATATAGACATGTTTGCTATTATTTTCAGAGTGTCCAACCATTTTTTTATCTATATTGTGAAACAACTAGGTATTTGTTTTCATTTTGTGGCTAATTTAGTTGAGTTTTAATCAGAAGATATCTACATTTTTTGAGCTTATGTTACTTTAGAGTTTCTGATTTTTAATTCCACTGAATATTAATGATGGAGTTATGTTTCAAATACTGTTTTACTAATTAATATTACGATTCTCTCATCAAATGAGATCTTGTTTATAATGACGTTATAATACGTCATAGCAGAAATCGTGACCAATCAAAAGTTGACGTTGAGTATAAGCGCTACACAGTTTCTTTAAATAATAGTTTTTTTTTTGTCTGAAAAACAAAAGTATGTTTCCTTTGGGGGCCCGGCATGGCCAAGTGTGTTAAGGCGTTTGACTCGTAATACGAGGATCACGGGTTCGAATCCCGGTCGCACCAAACATGCCCCCCTTCAGCCGTGGGGGCATTATAATGTGACGGTCAATCCCACTATTCGTTGGTAAAAGAGTAGCCCAAGAGTTGGCGGTGGGTGGTGATGACTAGCTGCCTTCCCTCTAGTCTTACACTGCTAAATTAGGCTAGATAGTCCTCGTGCAGCTTCGCACGAAATTCAAAACAAACAAATTTTACCATCAAATATAATTCCACTTTTTTCTTGTTTTTTTTTTCCCGTCACACACAATTCCAAGTTTCCTGAAAGATGTAACGTGATGACACTTGGCAGCTGGTCAGGTCTCAGTCCAAGGTAATAAATTCATACCACCCTTAGCCACAGTTGTATATTATCATTGAACTATAAAAGCATGTAGATGGTAAAAACCTCTGCACGTGAATGGCAGCACATTCTCTCCAAAAATTTCAATTCCAGTTTCCAATCTGTATTCCATAAAGTTTCGGCACTTTTAGATTGCTAGGCCTAAGTCTTGTCCAGAATATTTAATAACTTCCTGCAGTTTAGGGATATTTGATGAGAGTAAGTAATATTAATTATGTTAAGGATTGTGACCAGGTTCTTTTGGTTTCTAAGTTCTGACCAGGTATTAAGTTCATTATAAAAAAACTATTATAGTATTATTATTATTTAATATTAACACTACTACGTAACACTCGGGTTTGAATAACTGGGTGGTATTTACGTGAACGGCAAGCTAGCATGCAGAAGAGGATAGAAACAGTGACAATAGTAAACAACATCAAATTTACTTATAAGTTAGCCTTCTTATTTCAAAAGGGCCCGTGGATAAGCTAGGCGACAAGAAAAAAGCAAGCACTGTATGTTCTAATATACTTTAGAGAAAAAAGGCTTAGATGATTCATTAATAAAAAAATTCGTTTTACAGTCAACAGGGTTCACATCGATTCTAGACATGCTATTGGGTAGCACTTACACTGAAAGCATCGTTTATATACAAATTTTACAAATTCACAAACAATGTTCAATCTTTTATCTGGTCTGGAGCTCAATATTTTATTGACGATCCAGTTCCACGACGAGCAAAACACACAAATCCACTTACTTCGCTTGGCGGGAATGCCAGCTTGCTTTATTCTTCACACATAATTTTTTTTTTCTACGGAAGTTTTGTGGTGGCTCGTAATGTTCGAAATCTATAATTCTTTCTGGTCAAATATTTGTAGTTTTCCGATTAATATGCGTTAATCACAGTTATAACTTCCAAGGCTTATAGTATATTGACTGTAGTGGACAAACAATATTCTATTAATGTATCTTGGCGTCTTGAGATGGCTTGCTTTTATATAATCATTAAGCAGGATTCTCGAAAGTACAATAATGTTCAAAGTTACGCTAGTGTTTTCGTGAAACATATATTGTTGATCCTTTCCCTCGAGAATCTTCTATAAATTTAGAGAACAGGCGGAAATACACATCCAAAAATATTGTCACATGTATGAAACTTGAACAAAAGCAGATATTAAAATAAATGTATAACAGTAAATCAGTTACACAGTGAATTAATATAAACTGGGTTCGTTTGAATTTATGTTATAAAAATTAATAAGGAAAACACATGTTATCCAATCTTTTAAAAATCAGTTATGTGTACAGTTAATGATTAGCGAACAAAAACTTTAGGCTTATTTACTATATTATTTAGATACCGTCTCTTTAAGTGCATTAAACTTAACTATCTGCTCATATATATTTAAAATAATCCCAATTTTGTATCTCATAGGCTTTGAAGCAAAACTAAGTCCTCTCGCACACTAAACGAATATTCTGTCAACAGAGATAAAGAATTAACCGACTGGCGTTTGCTATTAAAGTTATTTTTAATAATTAAAAACTCATGATCAGTGTTAATAAAGTATATTAACAGAATATACTATACAGTGGGGGCTTCCTTTGAAATTACATAATTAAACAGAGATTTCGGTTATTGTTAAACTACAAATAAATTAAATATTATTTTCTGTAAAAATAATATATGCACAACAAATATTTATGTGTGAACGATAGCATATTCTTCTATTTATGAAAAGTTGGAAAAGTACATTTATTACTAATTGGAGCTAACTGGAAATATTTCAGGGTCAAAAAACTTGTGTACAACTTTAAAGTTAAAGTAGGTTAAGAACCTTCATTCTATAGGATTGATGTACAATTACAATGTTAAACTAGGTAAAGAACCTTCATTCTATAGGATTGGTCATTTATAACACTTCGATTAATTAGATCAAATATTAATTTTGATTTATATAAGTAAGTTGCTTTGATGATTTGGTAATGATAATTATCGACGTTTTCGACCATAATCCCATAGTTTAGAGCTTATAACGTCTCCTTGTTCATACACCGCACTTAATCACATTTTTATCATTCCAGTAATGATAAAATTCATACAATGAATTTAATGGTGTTATCTGTTTATCATTGTTAATTTTCTGTTATTTCAAGTTTGTTTGTTCTTGTACCTTCCGGGAGATGTCGCTAGTCATGTTCACTACTGTTCTGACCGGCCTACTTGGAGCTTTCTTTATCATTACATAGATCTAACAAATAAAACAGTTCTTTTCAGAAAGCATCTTTACCCAACCTCATTACGAAACTATTGCAAAAGAAAATCTTCGTGCACGAATATTTAATTATCTTTTATGAAAGGCAAAGATGTCTAGAAACCCAATCATTTTTCGGTTCTATTTTGTTTGTTTGTTTAGAATTAAGCACGGGCCTGGCATGGCCTAGCGCGTTAAGGCGTGCAATTCGTAATCTGAGGGTCGCGGGTTCGCGCCCGAGTCGCGCCAAAACATGCTCGCCCTTCCAGCCGTGGGGGCGTTATAATGTTACGATCAATCCGACTTTTCGTTGGTAAAAGAGTAGCCCAAGAGTTGGCGGTGGGTGGTGATGACTAGCTGCCTTCCCTCTAGTCTTACACTGCAAAATTAGGGACGGCTAGCACAGATAGCCCTCGAGTAGCTTTGTGCGAATTCAAAAACAAACAAAGAATTAAGCACAAAGCTACACAATGGGCGATCTGTGTTCTGATCACCATGGGTATCGAAACCCAGTTTTTAGTGTGTAAGACCGTATACATACCACTGTACCACTAGGGGCTTCTCGGTTCTAATCCACAAGAAGTGCATGAGATAACTATTAGAGCTAAGTTAGTATTAGTTCTCGAATTAGCCTTTATTTATTTCCTCGTATTTACATATTCATACAGATCATCGATGATCAAAGCTCACGTGGAATTACGTCATGTAGTGTAATTTAACCGTGAAATACATCGAGACTACACCAGGTTTTTGTTCTGATACATGGACAAAGAACCAAGTGATATATAAGAATGCTTAGTATGTATGTAAACACAAATCAGTTTTCTTTCCAGCTCCGATGTTGCCACATCAATTCTTTTCTTGATTTTCGTAGAAATTATTTCTCTGTGACAAAGAATGACTTAAAATCATTTGTTCATTTCGCTCTCCAATTAAAAATTTGATAATGAAAACAACCTCATCCTTCTTGCATGGATTATCAAATGATAGCACTTAGAAATTGACACATATCTCAAATTTTGCACTAATTTTATCATGCGTACAATCCTTTAATTCTTATAATCTTTACAACGCTAAAATCAGGAGTTCGATTCCCCTCGGTGGGCTTAGCAGATAGCCAGATGTGGCTTTGCTATAGGAAAACATACAAACGCACAATTTTATAATTTGAAGTATATGTGATTTAGTTGTTATTTATTGAAGTTACTTCACTGTGAATGATTGATACATTAAACCACAGTAATTAAATACATTATTTAAAATACATCATTATCAAGTTGTAAAATAAAATTATAAGTTATTTGCTGTAACATGGAATAGGTGTTATATTTTGCCCAACGTCTTACTGAGGCCCGGCATGGCCAAGCGTGTTAAGGCGTGCGACTCGTAATCTGAGGGTCGCGGGTTCGAATCCCCGTCGCGCCAAACATGCTCGCCCTTTCAACCGTGGAAGCATTATAATGTGACGGTCAATCCCACTATTCGTTGGTAAAAGAGTAGCCCAAGAGTTGGCGGTGGGTGGTGATGACTAGCTGCCTTCCCTCCAGTCTTACACTACTAAATTAGGGACGGCTAGCACAGATAGCCCTCGAGTAGCTTTGTGCGAAATTCAGAAAACAAACGTCTTACTGAATCATACAACACTTTTAAGGTAAGTAAAAGTCTATTTTAACATGTATTATTTTATCAGTTGAGTTTCTAATCGGTCAGGTTCTAATAATTAATTTAACGCCTGTAATTACAATCGAAAGTTATCATTAAAACTCATTATGTTTAAACTCTATTTTAACTCTAACAATTTTTCCACACAAAGTGAAGAACAGTTATTGTCAAACCTTCACTACAACAGCACTCCTTCAAAGATGCCTCCCTCTCTAGTGGCACAGTAATATGGCTGCGGACTTAAATGGATAGAAGATAATCTGCTAAAATTTTGTTTTTTTCCATCTTTGATATCACTCTTTTGGCTTAGCGGACAATGTTCAGTATTAACGTGGTATAAACAAGGTTTTGACACCAGTGATGGGAAGACCACTGTGAAGCTTTGTGCTGAACTAATGTACTCTTGAATCACAGGTATAACAGCTACCAGGTTACCATTACAGGAGACGCATCTTCCACGTTGTTCCATTGTTCAGGTCCGTGAAGTTTCTGTTTTACTTCCACATGACACAACAGCAACAGGCGTATCTGTTAAAATAAAATCACTGGTGGAAGTTCTGTTAGAGCTCTATGTCTAACTGTGAATTCGTCATCATCCAGTGATATTCCAAAATAACTGCTACTACATCTACATCTCTTTCTTGCTTTGGTTTAAACAAATGGCTCCTACATCTACATCTCTTTCTTGCTTTGGTTTAAACTAATGGCTACTACATCTCCATCTCTTACTTTGGTTTAAACTAATGGCTACTACATTTCCATCTCTTCTTTTGGTTTAAACTAATAGCTACTACATCCCCATTTCTTACTTTGGTTTAAACTAATGGCTACTACATCTCCATCTCTTCCTTTGGTTTAAACTAATGGCTACTACATCTCCATCTCTTCCTTTGGTTTAAACTAATGGCTACTACATCTCCATCTCTTCCTTTGGTTTAAACTAATAGATACTACATCTCCATCTCTTCCTTTGGTTTAAACTAATGGCTACTACATCTCCATCTCTTCCTTTGGTTTAAACTAATGGCTACTACATCTCCATCTCTTACTTTGGTTTAAACTAATGGCTACTACATTTCCATCTCTTCTTTTGGTTTAAACTAATAGCTACTACATCCCCATTTTTCCTTTGGTTTAAACTAATGGCTACTACATCTCCATCTCTTCCTTTGGTTTAAACTAATGGCTACTACATCTCCATCTCTTCCTTTGGTTTAAACTAATGGCTACTACATCTCCATCTCTTCCTTTGGTTTAAACTAATAGATACTACATCTCCATCTCTTCCTTTGGTTTAAACTAATGGCTACTACATCTCCATCTCTTCCTTTGGTTTAAACTAATGGCTACTACATCTCCATCTCTTCCTTTGGTTTAAACTAATGGCTACTACATCTCCATCTCTTCCTTTGGTTTAAGCTAATGGCTACTACATCTCCATCTCTTCTTTTGGTTTAAACTAATGGCTACTACATCTCCATCTCTTCCTTTGGTTTAAACTAATGGCTACTACATCTCCATCTCTTCCTTTGGTTTAAACTAATGGCTACTACATCTCCATCTCTTCCTTTGGTTTAAACTAATGGCTACTACATCTCCATCTCTTGCTTTGGTTTAAACTAATGGCTACTACATTTCCATCTCTTCTTTTGGTTTAAACTAATGGCTACTACATCTCCATATCTTACTTTGGTTTAAACTAATGGCTACTACATCTCCATCTCTTCCTTTGGTTTAAAACTAATGGCTACTACATCTCCATCTCTTACTTTGGTTTAAATTAATGGCTACTACATTTCCATCTCTTCTTTTGGTTTAAACTAATGGCTACTACATCTCCATCTCTTACTTTGGTTTAAACTAATGGCTACTACATCTCCATCTCTTCCTTTGGTTTAAACTAATGGCTACTACATCTCCATCTCTTACTTTGGTTTAAACTAATGGCTACTACATCTCCATCTCTTCCTTTGGTTTAAACTAATGGCTACTACATCTCCATCTCTTCCTTTGGTTTAAACTAATGGCTACTACATCTCCATCTCTTCTTTTGGTTTAAACTAATGGCTACTACATCTCCATCTCTTCCTTTGGTTTAAACTAATGGCTACTACATCTCCATCTCTTACTTTGGTTTAAACTAATGGCTACTACATCTCCATCTCTTCCTTTGGTTTAAACTAATGGCTACTACATCTCCATCTCTTACTTTGGTTTAAACTAATGGCTACTACATTTCCATCTCTTCCTTTGGTTAAACTAATGGCTACTACATCTCCATCTCTTACTTTGGTTTAAACTAATGGCTACTACATCTCCATCTTTTCCTTTGGTTTAAACTAATGGCTACTACATCTCCATCTCTTCCTTTGTTTAAACTAATGGCTACTACATCTCCATCTCTTCTTTTGGTTTAAACTAATGGCTACTACATCTCCATCTCTTACTTTGGTTTAAACTAATGGCTACTACATCTCCATCTCTTCCTTTGGTTTAAACTAATGGCTACTACATCTCCATCTCTTCCTTTGGTTTTAAACTAATGGCTACTACATCTCCATCTCTTCCTTTGGTTTAAACTAATGGCTACTACATCTCCATCTCTTCCTTTGGTTTAAACTAATAGATACTACATCTCCATCTCTTCCTTTGGTTTAAACTAATGGCTACTACATCTCCATCTCTTCCTTTGGTTTAAACTAATGGCTACTACATCTCCATCTCTTCCTTTGGTTTAAACTAATGGCTACTACATCTCCATCTCTTCCTTTGGTTTAAGCTAATGGCTACTACATCTCCATCTCTTCTTTTGGTTTAAACTAATGGCTACTACATCTCCATCTCTTCCTTTGGTTTAAACTAATGGCTACTACATCTCCATCTCTTTCTTTGGTTTAAACTAATGGCTACTACATCTCCATCTCTTGCTTTGGTTTAAACTAATGGCTACTACATCTCCATCTCTTCCTTTGGTTTAAACTAATGGCTACTACATTTCCATCTCTTCTTTTGGTTTAAACTAATGGCTACTACATCTCCATATCTTACTTTGGTTTAAACTAATGGCTACTACATCTCCATCTCTTTCCTTTGGTTTAAACTAATGGCTACTACATCTCCATCTCTTACTTTGGTTTAAACTAATGGCTACTACATTTCCATCTCTTCTTTTGGTTTAAACTAATGGCTACTACATCTCCATCTCTTACTTTGGTTTAAACTAATGGCTACTACATCTCCATCTCTTCCTTTGGTTTAAACTAATGGCTACTACATCTCCATCTCTTACTTTGGTTTAAACTAATGGCTACTACATCTCCATCTCTTCCTTTGGTTTAAACTAATGGCTACTACATCTCCATCTCTTACTTTGGTTTAAACTAATGGCTACTACATCTCCATCTCTTCTTTTGGTTTAAACTAATGGCTACTACATCTCCATCTCTTACTTTGGTTTAAACTAATGGCTAGTACATCTCCATCTCTTCCTTGCTTTGGTTAAATTACGTGACTACTAAGTTGCCAGTTTTTCCGTCGTTTGGTTTAAACTCGTGGTTACAATACCGTCATCTCATCTTGGCTTTGCTTTAAACTGGTGGCTACTAAATTGTCAACTTTCCCTTGTTTTACAGTTCTCAAAATATTGCTAAATACTTATTATGTTGGTTCCACGATAATTTTCTCTTTAAAAAAATCTCACAGAAACGTGTTGAATAAATCCTGGATATGGCAATATACTAAAAAATAATTTGTATTAATTCGGTCTAGAAATAACCAAATAAAACAGAATTTAGTCAAACGATTTTGGTAATTTATAAACAAGGGACACTAATGAAGAGCTCAAAAATCACAAAAGAAGCGGCACCTTTAGTTGAAAATAAAAATTAATCACATTCTAACAGACGTTAGTAATTGCTATGCACTAAGCCTAATCCAAGCTATTTTATTTAAACGACGTTTCCTTAATACCTTAATTAAACCTTGTGTCAAAGTGATTATCAGTTGTAGTCGATCACAACTAGACTTGCTCAATTAATTGTAGTTCCTAATAGTCTAATACTAAGCAGTGAATTAAAAATCAATGAAAGTAATATGCCTTTAAATCTATCCAGTACATTTATTGTAACATGTAAAACAGTTTATAAAACAAGTTTCTTATGAGCGAGTGAATTATTTACTTATAACATTTTTCTAATTCCATAAAGTAGAATGAAATATTTTCTTTCTTTTGTTATTAAGTCTAAAGTTTTATAACGGCTGTGTGTGTTCTCCCCAATGTATGGATTATACCAAAATCGTAGTATTATAATCTCTCACGGTTAGTCCTAACGAGAAAGTAACCAATAATTTTTAATACACTTAACTTAATAAAGTTATGTTTAAATTTTCACAAAATGCGTTTATATACGAATACCATTCCTCTCGTGTGAAAAAAAAACACACTTTTGTTTTCTTTTGTTAACAATATATTACTTGAGTTAATTTCGAACTAAGAAATAACTTTTTCTGAAGTATTGAAGCCCAGTAAGAGCAAATAATGTTGATATTGGCTCAATAACTGTCAATTACTCTGGCATTATTAACTAAAAAAAATGTAACTATTTTTGAGGAAACTTAACACTATACTTACAACATCGATAACTTATTAGATTAGCCTGATATCAAATAACAAAAAATAATGATGGATTAATTTGAAGTAAAACACTTTGATAGATGGCAGCACAAACTGCTTTTTTTTTTTTTTTAAATTCGCTTTCAAACACCTAAAAATTCTATGAAGATAAATATGCTAGAGCCTATCAAGAAAACTTGGAAATTATTAATTAAATTTCATTTTTAGCTACGTTTAGTTATGTGTCGTGAGTATTTCAATAAAAGGAGAGGAAAATATTCAAACTCTGATAACAAAATGTGATCAAAACCAAAAATATGCTTGAAAAGCAATATTTTAACAAGAAATGTTCAATACCAGTTATTTAAGTAAAAAATTTAAAAAAATGTGTCAAATATTTCATAAAATATGTACGTGATTGCGAAATATTCTCATGTGACATACAATTTGATTTCTTTTATTTTAAAGTTGGCCTGGCATGGGCAGGTGGTTAGGCGCTCCACTCGTAATCCGAGGGTTGCGAGTTTGAATCCTCGTCACACCAAACATGCTCGCTCTTTCAGCCGCGGTGGGCGTTATAATGTGACGGTCAATCTCATTATTCGTTGGCAAAAGAGCAGACTGTGGGTGGTGATGACTAGCTGCTTTCCCTCCAGTCTTACACTGTTAAATTAGTGACGGCTAGCACAGATAGACCTCGTGTAGCTTTGTGCGAACTTCAAACCATTTAAACTTAAAGTGTTTTTGCTCAAATCCGAGTGCAGCTGATAAGTGAATCGTGTTTTAGTTACGACTGCTGATCTTTGCCTATGAATTTCTCATTCATATATATATTTCCACACACTATAGCAGATAGATCGATAAGTACATGTACAGCTAGGTCGCTGACCTTATCTAAGTTATTGATTTATTTGCTCTTTTTTATCTATTTATTTTAATGTTTTGTCGGATCGAGTTGGTGAACAGATTATTCAATGTTTGTTCTCAGGTCACAAGCGTACAGAATAATAAACAGTATGTATATCACCTTTTTATTAAGGTGGGAACTGAAACGCTATACAAACACTACAGTGACTGAAACGCTATACAAACACTATAGTAACTGAAACGCTATACAAACACTACAGTGACTGAAACGCTATACAAACACTATAGTGACTGAAACGCTATACAAACACTATAGTGAGCGTTATATCAAATGATCCTGCTGGAAATAAAACATAGTCAGATGTTTGATCAAGAGCGGATAATTTTTTATTTACATTAAAGTAATCGTTTTACGTTTTGTTGTAAGTCAGTATTAATGTATAGAATATAGAAATGTACGTACGATGTTACTTACTATAACATTATTTATAAAGTAGGAACATAGTACTTACTATAACATTATTTATAAAGTAGGAACATAGTACTTACTATAACATTATTTATAAAGTAGGAACATAGTACTTACTATAACATTATTTATAAAGTAGGAACATAGTACTTACTAAAACATTATTTATAAAGTAGGAACATAGTACTTACTATAACATTATTTATAAAGTAGGAACATAGTACTTACTATAACATTATTTATAAAGTAGGAACATAGTACTTAATATAACATTATTTATAAAGGAGGAACATAGTACTTACTATAACATTATTTATAAAGTAGGAACATAGTACTTACTATAACATTATTTATAAAGGAGGAACATAGTACTTACTATAACATTATTTATAAAGTAGGAACATAGTATTTACTATAACATTATTTATAAAGTAGGAACATAGTACTTACTATAACATTATTTATAATGTAGGAACATAGTACTTACTATAACATTATTTATAATGTATGAACATAGAACTTACTATAACATTATTTATAAAGGAGGAACATAGTACTTACTATAACATTATTTATAAAGTAGGAACATAGTACTTACTATAACATTATTTATAAAGTAAGAACATAGAACTTACTATAACATTATTTATAAAGGAGGAACATAGTACTTACTATAACATTATTTATAAAGTAGGAACATAGTACTTACTATAACATTATTTATAAAGTAGGAACATAGTATTTACTATAACATTATTTATAAAGTAGGAACATAGTACTTACTATAACATTATTTATAAAGTAGGAACATAGTACTTACTATAACATTATTTATAAAGTAGGAACATAGTACTTACTATAACATTATTTATAAAGTAGGAACATAGTACTTACTAAACATTATTTATAAAGTAGGAACATAGTACTTACTATAACATTATTTATAAAGGAGGAACATAGTACTTACTATAACATTATTTATAAAGTGGGAACATAGTACTTACTAAACATTATTTATAAAGGAGGAACATAGAATGTACTATAACATTATTTATAAAGGAGGAACATAGTACTTACTAAACATTATTTATAAAGGAGAAACATAGTACTTACTATAATATTATTTATAAAGGAGGAACATAGTACTTACTATAACATTATTCATAAAGTAAAAACATAGTACTTACTATAACATTAGTTATAAAGTAGGAACATAGTACTTACTATAACATTATTTATAAAGTGGGAACATAGTACTTACTAAACATTATTCATAAAGTAAAAACATAGTACTTACTATAACATTATTTATAAAGGAGGAACATAGTACTTACTATAACATTATTTATAAAGTAGGAACATAGTAATTTACTATAACATTATTTATAAAGTAGGAACATAGTACTTACTATAACATTATTTATAAAGGAGGAACATAGTACTTACTATAACATTATTTATAAAGTAGGAACATAGTATTTACTATAACATTATTTATAAAGTAGGAACATAGTACTTACTATAACATTATTTATAATGTAGGAACATAGTACTTACTATAACATTATTTATAATGTATGAACATAGAACTTACTATAACATTATTTATAAAGGAGGAACATAGTACTTACTATAACATTATTTATAAAGTAGGAACATAGTACTTACTATAACATTATTTATAAAGTAAGAACATAGAACTTACTATAACATTATTTATAAAGGAGGAACATAGTACTTACTATAACATTATTTATAAAGTAGGAACATAGTACTTACTATAACATTATTTATAAAGTAGGAACATAGTATTTACTATAACATTATTTATAAAGTAGGAAACATAGTACTTACTATAACATTATTTATAAAGTAGGAACATAGTACTTACTATAACATTATTTATAAAGTAGGAACATAGTACTTACTGTAACATTATTTATAAAGTAGAGGACATAGTACTTACTATAACATTATTTATAAAGTAGGAACATAGTACTTACTATAACATTATTTATAAAGTAGGAACATAGTACTTACTATAACATTATTTATAAAGGAGGAACATAGTACTTACTATAACATTATTTATAAAGTGGGAACATAGTACTTACTAAACATTATTTATAAAGGAGGAACATAGAATGTACTATAACATTATTTATAAAGGAGGAACATAGTACTTACTAAACATTATTTATAAAGGAGAAACATAGTACTTACTATAATATTATTTATAAAGGAGGAACATAGTACTTACTATAACATTATTCATAAAGTAAAAACATAGTACTTACTATAACATTAGTTATAAAGTAGGAACATAGTACTTACTATAACATTATTTATAAAGTGGGAACATAGTACTTACTAAACATTATTCATAAAGTAAAAACATAGTACTTACTATAACATTATTTATAAAGGAGGAACATAGTACTTACTATAACATTATTTATAAAGTAGGAACATAGTACTTACTATAACATTATTTATAAAGTAGGAACATAGTACTTACTATAACATTATTTATAAAGGAGGAACATAGTACTTACTATTACACACGTGAAGTACGCCAAAGTACACGTGCTCAAAAGTTAATTAAAATAGTTGGTTAATGAGAGTTAATTAGATTTTGTTCAACAGTTTCTCAAACATGCTCCCTCTTTCAGCCGTGGGGGTGTTATAATGTGACAGTCAATCCCATTGTTCATCGGTAAAAGAGTAACCCAAGAGTTTGCGGTTGGTGGTGATGACTAGCTGCCTTCTCTAGTCCTACACTGCTAAATTAGGGACGGCTAACGCAGATAGCCCTCGTGTAGCTTCGCGCGAAATAAAAAAGAAACAAATAATCAACAATTTCTTAACCGTTGATAAAGGCCTTTACTACTCTAAGGCCTGGGCTAAAACCTCCACCCGCCCGAGGAGCTTGAAATATAAAGATATCTTTTGAAATATTGTATTTATTCTCCTTGAACCATGAAAGAAGCAATATTTGTGGTACTGGTGAAACGTAGCTAGTAGTTGGTTCTTTGTTGTTTGATATGTCCAGCTACATCAGCCTGTTATTTAAAACGATGAACAAGCTGAGAGAAATTAGTCGTTTGGCGAAAAGTTTTCCTGAAAACATTTCTGAATCCCCATGTGCATTGGATAAAATAATAATAAAACCACAAGCAAGAAGGTAAAATAATAATAAAATCACAAGCAAGAAGGTAAAATAATAATAAAACCACAAGTAAGAAGATAAAATAATAATAAAATCACAAGTAAGAAGATAAAATAATAATAAAACCACAAGCAAGAAGATAAAATAATAATAAAACCACAAGCAAGAAGGTAAAATAATAATAAAGCCACAAGCAAGAAGATAAAATAATAACAAAACCCCAAGTAAGAAGATAAAATAATAATAAAACCACAAGCAAGAAGATAAAATAATAACAAAACCCCAAGTAAGAAGATAAAATAATAATAAAACCACAAGCAAGAAGATAAAATAATAATAAAATCACAAGCAAGAAGGTAAAATAATAATAAAACCACAAGCAAGAAGATAAAATAATAATAAAATCACAAGTAAGAAGATAAAATAATAATAAAACCACAAGCAAGAAGATAAAATAATAATAAAACCACAAGCAAGAAGATAAAATAATAATAAAACCACAAGCAAGAAGGTAAAATAATAATAAAGCCACAAGCAAGAAGATAAAATAATAACAAAACCCAAGTAAGAAGATAAAATAATAATAAAACCACAAGCAAGAAGATAAAATAATAACAAAACCCCAAGTAAGAAGATAAAATAATAATAAAACCACAAGCAAGAAGATAAAATAATAATAAAACAACAAGCAAGAAGATAAAATAATAATAAAACCACAAGCAAGAAGATAAAATAATAATAAAACCACAAGCAAGAATATAAATTAATAATAAAACCACAAGCAAGAAGATAAAATAATAATAAAACCACAAGCAAGAAGATAAAATAATAATAAAACCACAAGCAAGAAGATAAATTAATAATAAAACCACAAGCAAGAAGGTAAAATAATAATGAAACCACAAGCAAGAAGATAAATTAATAATAAAACCACAAGCAAGAAGGTAAAATAATAATGAAATCATAAGCAAGAAGATAAAATAATAATAAAACCACAAGCAAGATGAAAAATTTATTACTTATGAAAGGAAGTGACGCAGTAATGAACGATAAAAGTTATGTTATTAAACAGTTAGCACGAGGCCTAACTTAATTTTAGCTTTATTTTGACCCTGTAAGCCTACATAATATATTATAGATCATTCGGTGTTATTGAGTGTAATCGAAATTATGATTTTGGCGTTGCAAAACAATTCGAATGATTGTTTTGGAAAGGTGTTATAAATTTCCGTTAACATGAATAATTTTCGTGTATCCTGTTTAACTTTAATAATGTAAACCATGATAAGTTAATTTTCAAATAGGTAAGAAGAAAAAGTTTAAAAACTGAGATTTAAACCTTAAAGCAACACTGTACAAAAATATGCAAACAAAAACAAATAAGAAAATATGGAATGCAGTAAGTTACGTTGTCTAACTGAGAACAATGAAGGACTTGATAAGAAAGAGAAAGCTGAATATGAGGATGTTATGTCTAGGATTAACTGTTATGTCTAGGATTAACTGTTATATTCAGGATTAACTGTTATGTTCAGGACTAAATGCATGTCCAGGATTAAATGTTATACTCAGGATTAACTGTTATAATCAGGAATAAATGTTATGTCCAGGATTAACTGTTATGTTCAGGATTAAATGTTATATTCAGGATTAACTGTTATGTTCAGGATTAAATGTTATGTACAGGATTAACTGTTATGTTCAGGATTAAATGTTATATTCAGGATTAACTGATATGTTCAGGATTAAATGTTATGTCCAGGATTAACTGTTATGTTCAGGACTAAATGTTATATTCAGGATTAAATGTTATGTTCAGGAATAACTGTTATGTTCAGGATTAAATGTTATACTCAGGATTAACTGTTATAATCAGGAATAAATGTTATGTCCAGGATTAACTGTTATGTCCAGGATTAACTGTTATGTTCAGGATTAAATGTTATATTCAGGATTAAATGTTATGTTCAGGAATAACTGTTATGTTCAGGATTAAATGTTATACTCAGGATTAACTGTTATAATCAGGAATAAATGTTATGTCCAGGATTAACTGTTATGTCCAGGATTAACTGTTATGTTCAGGATTAATTGTTATAATCAGGATTAACTGATATGTTCAGGATTAAATGTTATGTCCAGGATTAACTGTTATGTTCAGGACTAAATGTTATATTCAGGATTAACTGTTATGTTCAGGACTAAATGTTATATTCAGGATTAAATGTTATGTTCAGGAATAACTGTTATGTTCAGGATTAAATGTTATACTCAGGATTAACTGTTATAATCAGGAATAAATGTTATGTCCAGGATTAACTGTTATGTCCAGGATTAACTGTTATGTTCAGGATTAAATGATATACTCAGGATTAACTGTTATGTTCAGGATTAAATGTTATGTTTAGGATTAACTGTTATGTTCAGGATTAAATGATATACTCAGGATTAACTGTTATGTTCAGGATTAAATGTTATGTCCAGGATTAACTGTTATAATCAGGACTAAATGTCATGCTGAGGATTAACTGTTATAATCGGGATTAAATGTTATACTGAGGATTAACTGTTATAATCAGGACTAAATATCATGCTGAGGATTAACTGTTATAATCAGGACTAAATGTTATGCTGAGGATTAATTGTTATAATCAGGACTAAATGTTATGTCCAGAATTAACTTTTATAATCAAGACTAAACGTTATGCTGAGGATTAACTGTTATAATCAGAACTAAATGTTATGCTGAGGATTAACTGTTATAATCAGGACTAAATGTTATATTGACGATTAACTGTTATAATCAGGACTAAATGTTATGCTGAGGATTAACTGTTATAATCAGGACTAAATGTTATGCTGAGGATTAACTGTTATAATCAGGACTAAATGTTATACTGAGGATTAACTGTTATAATCAGGACTAAATGTTATGCTGAGGATTAACTGTTATAATCAGGACTAAATGTTATACTGAGGATTAACTGTTATAATCAGGACTAAATGTTATGCTGAGGATTAACTGTTATAATCAGGACTAAATGTTATACTGAGGATTAACTGTTATAATCAGGACTAAATGTTATGCTGAGGATTAACTGTTGTGTTATAAACCAGCTAACAGGAATTAATACACAAAAGGTTTAAATACAATATACTCAACATTAAATAACTGCTTGTGTGTCTGTATGTATATATACAACAGTATGTGTTATTTTTATAATACTTCCAAATAGTTCTGAAGCTTATCACAAGAGGTTAACAGTAACACTTGCAAGAGCAGAAAACACTGACGTGTGAAAAACATCTCTGTCTATCTACTTAGAACAACAAGTACACATATCAAACCTCAAGACGCTCAGGACGAATTCAGTGTAGAAAAGACAACAGGCTACACTTTAAATTCAGAAATATAAGCTCACCTAAAAATTCCATTTTATCACGATCAAAATGTAAGTTCACGCACCAAGATAAAAGGAAATGAAAAGTAGACGAGGGAATTATCGTTTTAAATTCTGCGAGATATATTTTTAAGGGAAAGTATTTTGTTTTCAGCGTGTTTACTTTTCTCTAAAATATTCAAATATTCACGTTTTGCTGAAACTATGGTATGGTATACATACCATTGATGACCAAGACTATTAGTGACAATTCAAGGCCTGTAAAATAAACACTTGGACATTGAGTTGAATGGAGATATATGTTCCTACTAAAAATGCTTGGCAGAGCCTGAAACAGATTCAAGTTTTGATACGTATTTCATGTTAGACGAACATCGTCTGTCAAAAATATACACAACGTGCAGATATTTTAGGTTGTCTCGTAAAGAAATACGGACACTATCGAGTGCCACAGGTAAGAAATAAATAAATTGTTTCTGTCTTGCGAAAACACAGTTGTGCATCTAATCACAGTCCAGATGTGGAGAAACACTGGAAGAGTGCCGTGTTCCTTTTTATCGTCTGTCGCTTTCAAGGACTGTGGGCGTATTCAAAACTTCTGGATATGATTAATATATGAGAAATCAAATTGAAGACATTTGTTTTGAGTTAGGTATTGAGAACGAACGACATGAAATACCGGCCTTTAACGTTCCTTATTTCGAGTTAGCGACCTATCATCACCACTTTACCACGCACTATTTACAAGGAGGAACTAACTATTACTCTTATAACTCACCAACAGTAAAAATTATGCGGAAATATTTTGTGGTGTTGCACAGATTCGAGCCTGGGTCACCAGCTGTTACATTAATGCTCTGTTAATATAAACATTTCAACTAATATTATTGTAGTATCGATGTAAGAAAAATCAATCTAATATATATTTTTTTTAATTTTCGCTTAGATTCTTCAAAATGTAGTTAATTAGGTTGCCACGTTCTTTCCAGACTTTGAGACCATGAACGTGAATTTTTTTACAAAGCATAAATATTTTTCCACAACAATAAACATTAAAACTGCACGTTTAGTTGCAAACATATTTCATCGCTACCTGTTCGTGTGTGTTTCTTGTAACAAACCCACATTGGACTACCTTCTGAGCCCACCGAGGGAATCGAACCCCTGAGGTTAGGGTTGCAAATCCCTAGACTTACCACTGTACTAGAGGTGGGCGATTTCTGTTTATTCCATTTTGTCCTATGAATTAACGCTCTTAAGTGTACAGATAATGATCATTATTTTCCGTAGTTTCACAAAATCCCGAAATTATTGAAATTTACCTAACCATTAGAAACTGTTTGTTTGTTTGTTTTGAATTTCGGGCAAAGCTACACGTGGGCTATCTGCGCTAGCCGTCCCTAATTTAGTAGTGTAAGACTAGAGGGAAGGCAGCTAGTCATCATCACCCACCGCCAACTCTTACGCTACTCTTACGTTATTATTATTATTGTGATGTGGTGTACAATGAATATTGTTCATAAACGGGCCCGGCATGGCCAAGCGCGTTAAGGCGTGCGACTCATAATCCGAGGGTCGCGGGTTCGCATCCCGGTCGCGCCAAACATGCCCGCACTTTCAGCCGTTGGGGCGTTATAATGTGACGGTCAATCCCACTATTCGTTGGTAAAAGAGTAGCCCAAGAATTGGCGGTGGGTGGTGATGACTAGCTGCCTTCTAGTCTTAGTCTTACACAAAATTAGGGACGGATAGCACAGATAGCTCCTCGAGTAGCTTTGTGTGAAATTCCAAAAACAAAACAAACAAAACATTCACAACGCCACCTTTGTTTTTCTTTTTCTGTAGAATGTAATTACGAGCACATGATGGAGTTAAGTGTTTAAGTTTATTTGTTGTTAAAGCACAAAGCTGCACAACGAGCTATCTGGGCTGTGTATACCATGGGCATCGAAACCAATCCTTCAGCGTTATAAGTCCTCAGACTTGGCACTAAGTCACCAAGGGACGGGTATTTGTGATTCACATTTAAAAATTCATTCAGACCAATTACATGACTTCTGTTATCGGAGTTGGTGGAGTGATTGGACATAGACGATATATATTTCTCTGGCTTTATCCGACGTTTATTATGGTTCATCAGGGTTAGCATGTTTACAAACATTTTTTCCAATACCTGGAGAGTCCACATTTAAAAGTGGATTGTTCTTGTGGTTTATTGTTGAATCCAATCAAGAACAATCATCTGGACTTCTGTTAATAATATGTCATATGTCATCGATTATAATCATTACATATTTGTGTTTGACCAGTATTATCATGATTGCATTGATTCAATGTCCGGTTGTTTTATCAGTACGGAAAACAGATTTTCACCCTGTATTATCTATACATGTACATATATGAATGTGGCGAAGGGCGTACGAGTTCCTGAGTATACGTTTATTATCAAACCCAGTAACTGTTGAATCCTGGTGGCGGGCATGGTCAGGTGGGTTAAGGCGTTTGACCTCGTAATCCGAGGGTCGCGGGTTGACGATGATTCGTCATCGTCTCACCAAACATGCTCGCCCTTTCAGCCGTGGGGGCGTTATATTATGACGATCAATCCCACCACTCGTTGGTAAAAGAGTAGACCAACAGTGTGCGGTGGGTGGTGATGACTAGCTGCCCTTCCCTCTAGTCTTACACTACTAAACTAGGGACGGCCAGCGCAGATAGCTTTGCGCGAAATACAAAAATAAACAAACAAACTCTTACGTATAATTATTTCCCTAACATTTTGTTTTCAGCATGCATATTTGTAAAACTAATATCGTTCTTTTATGTGGTGTATATTTCCTAATACAACTTAAGTATTTCACATTTTACGCAAATATCTATCAGTCAAAATCATCTATTTGTTGTTAAAGTGGCTAATTAATTTGGAAAGGTTACAAGCGAATGACGAAAAAATATGTCCATTGTACACAGACACTTTTAATGGTGAATAGTGTATGCACGTCTTAGCTGTTTAAACTTACCTTTGCGTATTGAGACAGTTTGAATCATTCTAATTGCATGCACGTGTCTTAGATGTTTATTAATATTTTCTTTGTTTATTGAGACAATGTTTTTCGAAATCAATCTAAATGTTGATGCATCGAAAGTAATAGTAAGGAAATTATTGATAATTTCTGACGTAAATTAGGCTTAATGAGAAACCATTAAAATGATGTTTCATATTATGAAGCGAGATCAAAGACAGTAATTTGAAAACAAAACGAAATGTTCTTTGTTACTAGTAGCGACCAAAATATACATACGCATGCGTAGATGCATTAACTAAAATATATGTTAAAAGAGAGGTCGCTGCAGTTTGAATATTTGTTGTAATTGTTTGAAGTTAAATACAAAGCTAGATGGGGTTTCTAGCGTTATAAATCCGTAGACGTTCCACTGTTCCGCTGCGAGGGTAGGAGATAGAATTTACAGTTATAAAACTGAAATTGCAAAGATTTATCATTTGATTATATATACCCTCATTCAACTGGTTCTGCAATGTTGGAGATTATTAACGAAGCCTAAATCGACAGGTTAAATTCGAGTGCAGAATATTAGTTTGAAATTTACAAATGATTGTATTTTCCTTCCTATAAGATGAGGTGAGGCCTAGCGGTTACCACGTTCCTGTTTCGCTATTTACCCATTGTTTTTTCTTGTTTACGTTTTTGTCTTAAGTTTATTATCAGGTGTATATTTTCAATAACTTTGGATCTCAGATTAAAATACAGTTTAGTTGACCTGATTATTATTTAAGTGACGTTGGTTGTTTTTTTGTAAATCAAACCTCAACATTATAAAGTCGAACGCCTTTTTTTTCTCTGCAATACACTTTGTCCCCCAGAAAGGAAAAAAAACCGTTCATCTCACTTAAACCTGACACATAACAGCTAATAATGACAACGTTAAACACATGTAAATATGTAAGATTAACAGAAGAATATACTCTAATAAATGCGTTAGGTTCTGTAGTGTAGGATACATTAGGCTTAATAAAATATCACAAAATATAGTATGAGTGTTTTTGAAAATGCTAATGGTGGTATTTTTATTAAAATTGTTTTTTCATACATGTGCATTCTACAAAATACATCACCAGTGGCACGTGGCTGGCGCTTACCATGCTGTATCCCTCCGTAGATTATATTATCTCAGTAAGTGTCGTCTCACCAGGAGTGTAATATTTTGCACGAATTAAGAACTACACAATACATTATCAAA